>NW_026896234.1:0-208188 GCF_033153095.1 Gastrolobium bilobum | reverse complement strand
AGCTTCATCAATCAAATCCAACTCCATAGCTATTTTGCTGCTATTCTCTTTTTCAGATTGTGACAAAGCTTGGGCCCTCCGCCATGATGGTTCTCCTAGCTCCACCGGGATCATGGCCTCGGTTCCATATGTTAACCTGAACGGGGTTTCTCGCTCCTCTACCCATTTCCCTTTGGCACACTGCTCCATCCTTTTACGCAATCCGGCTATGATGACTTGGTTTGCCGCTTCGGCTTGGTCGTTGGATTGAGGATGTTCAACAGACGCGAAATGATGCCGGATGTGAAGATTTGCCATTAATTCTTGGAAGGTCCTACTTGTGAACTGGGTTCCATTATCGGTGATCACTTCAGCTGGAATCCCAAACCTGCAGATCAAATTTCTTTCAAAAAAGCGCTGCACCCTTGCCGTGGTAATTGTTGCTACTGGCTCTACTTCTATCCATTTGGTGAAGTAATCAACAGCCACTATTAACCACTTTAACTGTTCTTCAGCCGCAGCAAATGGGCCCAGCAAGTCCATCCCCCATTTGAAGAAGGGCCATGGAGCTGTGATCAAGCTTAAGTCTTCTGGTGGTGCCAACAGGTTCTTACCGTGCTTCTGGCACTAATCGCACTTCTGTACGTGCTCCTTTGCGTCCTGACCCATAGATGGCCAAAAGTATCCTGCTCCGAGGGCTTTCCGAGCTAATGCTTTACCCCCAATGTGTTGGCCATTTATCCCCTCATGGATTTCAGATAGGACATATTTTGCCCTATCCGAGCTTAGGCATTTCAATAGGGGAGAATAGATTCCCTTCCTATATAACTGCCCTTCAACCATAGTGTATAACGCAGCGTCCTTAACTAGCTTCCGAGCTTCTTCCTGTTGAGAGGGGAGCGTCCCGTTTTCTATGTAACCGATAATGGTACTACGCCAATCTTTGCTCTCGGATATCTGCATGACACATGTGGGTTCTGGGATGTCCTGCTCCACCACCGTCCTGTGGTTTCCCCATCCTTTGGTACTTGCCAGTTTGGAGAGTATGTCGGCTCTGCTATTTTCATTTCGTGGGATGTGACGGACTTCTACATTTTCAAACTCCGCCATTAACTGCCTTGCAGAATCTAGGTACTTTGCCAGCAGCGGTCCTTTTGCTTGGTAGCATCCCCCAATTTGCGACGTGACCAGCTGCGAATCACTAAAGATTTGCAGTTTCCTTGCTCCGAGCTCTTTTGCCTGATGTAGCCCGGCTATGAACGCTTCATATTCTGCTTGGTTGTTGGACGTTTCAAATTTCATTTGCAAAGAATATTCAACCGAGATCCCTTCTGGATTCTCAATAATTATTCCGGCTCCACTTCCTTTGGAATTTGAGGACCCGTCCACATAAATTTTCCAGTTGTCTGGAATTGTTGAGCTCTCCTTTTGGATTGAAGTGAGCTCCCTGACAAAGTCTGCCAAGGCTTGAGACTTGATTGCCTTTCGACTTTCAAAGGATATGTCGAATTCTGACAGTTCTACAGCCCAGGCCATCATTCTTCCTGCCAGGTCAGGTTTATGTAAAATCTGCCGAATTGGCAAGTCCGACTGAACTACAATCTGGTGTCCTTGAAAATATGCTCTAAGCCTTCGAGCCGAGGTTAGCAGAGCGAAAGCCACCTTTTCTAACTTCTGGTAGCGGAGCTCTGCTCCCTGTAAAAGTCGACTTACAAAGTAGATTGGCTGCTGCCCCTCCTCATTTTCTTGAACCAAGATCGAGCTAACAGCGAGATCTCCCACAGAGAGATACATTATCAGTGGCTCCCCTTTTCTTGGGCTAGATAGCACTGGTGGTGATGCCAGCTGCTTTTTAATTTCCTCAAATGCTGCTTCACATTCTGAAGTCCAACCATATTGTACCTCCTTTCGTAACAACTTGAAAAAAGGCAGTGTCATTTCTGCAGACTGAGGTAAAAACCTAGTGAGAGAAGCTAGCCTCCCAGTCAACTGCTAGATTTCCTTCTTGTTTCCCGGGGCCTTCATTTCTAGCACGACTCTGCACTTGTCCGGGTTAGCTTCAATACCTCTGTGAGTCAGCATGAATCCTAGGAATTTCCCTGCAAGGACTCCAAACGCACATCTAGCCAGATTTAGCCGAATGTTGTGTTGTCGCAGTTTCTTAAAGGTCTGTTCCAGGTCTTCAACATGCATTGTTGAATTAGCTGATTTGACTATCATATCGTCTATATACACCTCCACATTCTTGCCAAGTTGATCTACAAATACCTGATTCATCATCCTTTGGTATGTGGCTCCTGAGTTTTTCAATCCAAAAGGCATCACATTATAACAATAGTTTGCCTTTTCTCCAATAAACACAATCTTTTCTTGATCCTCAGGGTGCAGTGGGATCTGATTATACCCCGAGTACGCATCCATAAAGGATAACATCTGGAACCCGGATGAATTATCTACGAGCTGGTCAATGTTGGGCATGGGGTATGCATCCTTGGGACATACCTTGTTCAGGTCAGTGTAGTCTGTACATACCCTTCATTTCTCATTTGGCTTTTTCACCATGACCACGTTTGACAGCCAGGTTGTATATTGTATTTCTCTGATGAATCCTGCTTCCAGCAGCTCTCTTATGTGATCTTCTAACACTTGGCGACGTTCCACACTGAGTTTTCTTTTCTTCTGAGCCACCGGTTTAGACCCCGGGTATACTGCAAGCTTGTGATAGCAGAATTTAGGGTCGACACCAAGTATCTCTGAGGACTTCCAGGAAAAGACGTCGACGTTCCTTCTTAAGCACTCAATAATTCGAAACTTCTCCTCATTAGCCAGCCTTTTTCTGACTTTGGCTATTTGAGTTTCTTCTCCAATAACTACCTCCTCCAGCTCCCCATCTGGTTCTGGTCTTGGGATCTGAGTTTCATCCCTCATGTCCAACTCCACCATGTTTACCAGTGTAGTTCTTTTCTTGGAGGCTTCCGGTTTATCTCTGGTGCCCAACCCCCCTGGCGTTTTAAGGTGACTGCTTATTGCTCTGACTGACTTAAAGTAACAGTCCCGAGATTCTTTTTGGTCTCTATGAATGGTGATGACCGTATTCTGCTTACCAACCATTTTGAGCTTCTGATGCTTAGTGGAGACCAGCATATCCCAGTCGTGGATAGTTGGTCTTCCCAAAATCACATTATACTCTGATGGGAAGTCGGCAACGATGAATCTTACCCTTTCTAACTTGTAAGCCTCCTTTGTTCCCAGGGAGAGTCTTAAATCAATGTATCCCTTAGGAATAGTATCACAGCCATTAAATGCCATCAAAGTTGTGTTGCAAGGCTTCAAATCCTCCACATCCAGGTTCATTTTCTGGAATGCCTGCCAGAGAATTATGTCGGCACAGCTGCCGTTGTCCACGAACATTTTCCTGACTTTACAGTTGACTAGTGACCCGGTGATGACTAGCCCGTCAACGTGCCCCGATCTTCCAATTCTGCTTTTGTAAAGAACAGCCGTGGTGCTTCCGATTCCTCTCCCTTGAATTTAGGCCGCTCTCGAATTGAAAACACCTCTCTTAAGTATTTTCTTCTGGCATTCATGGTATCACCTCCCCCACCAAATCCTCCACTAATGACATTGCACTCGAACTCGGGCTCCATGAATCCGTCGTCTTCTTTGGCCGGCTTCTTACCTCGGCCTTCATCCTTGAACTTCTTCTCTCGGTTCGGGCTCATCGGCTGTCCTCCTTTTCTCTTCTTATTGTTCTTCCACCCTTGAGTTAGTATGAGTTACTGACACAACTTTCCCTCCCTGATATATCTTTCAATTGCATCTCTAAGATCCCAACACTCCTCGGTTGTGTGACCAGGGCCATCATGGAACACACAATACCGTGATTGATCAAGCCCAGCTTGATTCAGTAGTGGCCGAGGTCTGTCCACCCTTTTCATCTCGGTGGATGCCACTTCCCTCCAAATTTGGGATCGGGAGGAATTTAAAGGCGTATACCTGTCAAATCTTATTTTGGATACATTTTTCTCTTCGGGTTTTTTACCCCGGAAATCATTTTGCCTTCGGTTTCCAGGTTTTTCTACCTGGCTTTGGTGCGACCTTGGGTCCGCGTTTTCAACTTCCATCTGTTCGAGCTCCAAGTATTTTTTGGAACGAGTAGTGAACTACACTAGAGTTCGTACAGGGTCTTTGTAGACGAACTTGGCCAACTTGGAAGATCCGTGAAGGCCGGCAATCACCAAATGAAGGTGGACATTTTCGGATAGCCCAGGAACTTGTAACGCGGCCATCTTGAAACGGTCCAGATATTTCTGCAGGGTTTCGCCAGGCTGCTGCTTTATTTTCCCCAGCGTAAATTCAGACTTTGGCTGTTTTTTGCTTGTAGCAAAGTTTAACAAGAACCTGCCTCCGAACTCTTCAAACGACCTGATGGATCCTGCTGGCAGGGAGGAGAACCACGCCTGAGCTGCTCCTGTCAGGGTGGTTGCGAATAACCGGGTTATCAGCGGTTCTTCGATCCCCTTTATATACATTGTCGTATCAAAGGCATCCAAATGCACTTGAGGGTCTTGCGTTCCGTCATATTTTGGAATTTCAGACAGATTTAGGTTCTCTGGATATGGTGCATTCACAACTTCGTCTGCAAAGGGGTAGTCATTATATTGCCCCCTATGATACTTCCTCTTATAGACCCCGGATACATCGTTCGGGTTTGGGTTCAGGTTCGGTCTCTCTTGCCCCCCGTTCCTATTGAGAACTTCGGGTCCTTGATTATGGACCACATTGGGGGTGCTTCTTTGAGGCCGACTTTCGACGTTTCCAACCCCTCTTCCCTGGGCCTGAGCCCCATTAGGGTTCGCCTGGGTGCCTGCAATCCGTAGGTCATTCATAACCCATGTTATTTCCTGCTCCGGGTTCGGGTTGGTAGCTCGACCCACTCGGGCCTCCAGCTCTCGCATTTGTCTAGCAGCTTCCTCCCTTTCCAGCCCGTGTCTCCTCTCTATCTCCTGCATTCTCCGAAGCACTGCGGCAACTGCCAGATCTATTACCCGCGAATCAGCAATTGCACCAATCGGTGCCTGTGCAGTATCTGCTATTTGTTCCTCCATTGGCTGTAAACCCTGCACGTAAGGAGCGTCTTGGTTAACAGCTGGAGTCGATGCCGAATCGGAATGCACATCACTCACGTGCACGGCGTCGGCATCTATCTACCGTCCATCCAGAGGATTCTCCCTAATTGGAGAAATAGGCTGGATTCTGAAATTTGATCTTGACGGATGTCGAAATCCACTTCTTGTTGCTCTCACCATCGTGGCTTTTGATCACGTGGTCGTGGGTTTTTCCCACAGACGGCGCCAATGTTTTTCCTGAAGCAGATATGTCCGACAGAAGGTCGGGTCTTTGATGTTGGATCTAGAGCTTTCTCTCTAGATACCTATGAATTAGGTATCTTAGGGATAGCTGATCACTACACACTATATGATGGCTTTAGCCAGAAGGGGTGTGTGTGTGCACTGTCGTGTCTTGAATAAAATAGGGTTAGAGAGATCAGTCATACCTGTGGTCTTTAGTCCTATTTATAGAGCTTACCTCTGGGCTGACGTTGGTTGGGCTTCATATTGCTGTGGGCCTTTCTCTGGTCCATAACAACCCTCATGATTTCATATACAGATTTCTTAGAATCTCTGACACTACCAAGCATAACGGGGTATCAGATGATGCAATTAGACTCCGATTGTTCCCTTTTTCTGTAACAGGGAAAGCTCTCAGATGGTTGGATAGACAAGCTCCCAACAGCATTAGAATGTGGGATGAGTTGTCAGCTAAATTCTTCGCAAAGCACTTCTCCAGGGAGAAATACAACAAGTTGTTTGAGGTACTAGTCATGTTGTCCCCCAGCCCGAAAGCTTAGGTATTCAAGGTATTAGTGTGCATCATGTTTAAATTTAACTCCCCCGACCCGATAACTCAAATACCCAAGGCATTGGGGGTGTGCCTTTATCTTCAATTTTATGCTTGGCCGAGTTGAATAAATTATCTTGAGGGGGCGTTTGGTACCCGTCTTATTTTGCAATCCCCGGGAATGATTTCTTTGACAAGACTGAATCCTGCGTTTGGTATAATTAAAACGAAACAAATCCAGACCGACAAGTTTTCCCGAGAAAATTTAGCATGTGTAATGCACAGTACAAATTGCTTTGATGAAAGTCCTTCCAGAAGATGGTTCTATTTTGTTCCCGGGATAATATATTTTTAGGCGCGAAATAATTGACCCATTTACCCCTCATATTTGTACGATCTGTGTCATATGACAAGGAAGCTTTGCTACTTTCACTTCTTCGCGTAATAAAAGCAGAGCTTCACCACTGTCGAAGCTTGTACACTCAGCAGACTACACATCAAAAGGTAAATTGGTGGAAATTTCACATTTCGAACACATGCATGTAGCATCCGTTGAGGATCGAAGTGTTTGACATATTTTGTTTTTTAATTTTTTTTTAAAACAAGTTTGTGTCATCGGTTTGGAGGAAGGCTGTTGTTTAAGAGTGGTAGAACAGTTGTGGAACTTCCAAGGGTAAGTCTCCCATTTACGAGCTTCTCTTTTTATGTGGGTTCCATTTTCACTTTGCTTTTAACAGTGGAAATAGCGGGTTGGGCATGTGTATTTGTTAAGACATTCATTTCTCCTCATTTGATGTGTTTATAATTTTAGAAAGTGTTGGTTTGGTTTGGTTGGTATGGTCTGTGTGTTGTTCCCGTGCTTGGTATGGCCCTATGTTTTCAACCTGTCATGTCTTCTTGATAGCATACATCACAGTGGCACAATATGTTCCCTTCATGCAATGCACGAGTTTCCTTATTTGTTTTTCTTCGTGAAGGTCTATATATTATTTTCAGCAAACAAAAAATTTAGCATGTGTATGTCAGAAGTGGTGGACAATGAGATAATGGATTTACTTATTAATGAACTACCAAGAATAATTATGACACTCTGTTTAGCTTTTTTCCCAGCCTTTTGTTTTCAATATATCTAATTTTTATGCTTATTTTGTAAAATTTACAAATCATCCTTTTGTCTTAAGATTAGCATAATGTTTTGTGGTAGTTGACACTTCTCAAGACCCCTTTCAAACAATCTGCCTCATTCTTGATTCAAAGTGAAAAATGTTGGTGTGAAGTATATGTAGTCATATTCAATAACATATAGTCAGTCAAAGGAACTTCCATCAAATCTTTAATTTATTATGCATGATATTATATACACGGTGGTAAGATTGATTCAATAAAATTGTACCCAATGTTTGTGTATGATTCAGAAAAGCAAAATGTGTAAAGCTTAAAATAGTGTGAAATTTGCCTTTGAGTGCATAAGTCTAAAACTATATTTACAGGTCATTGGCAGTGATGTCAGGAGTGGTTCTGTACACTGACCTTGACAAAAATGTAGCTCTTGAAAGCTCCTCCGCATGTCGTTTTGTTATTTTTTTGTTTACTTACGTTGTGGATATTTCGAGTAATGTGAATTAAATTCTACCTTCTTATGTTAGATCATGGCAATGAACAACGGAATGGAGTTGAGTGTCATTGTTGTTCTCATTTGTCATTGCAGTCTTTGAATAAGTTGACTTTGGTCTTATTGAGAGTTTACGGTTTGCTATTAGCTGAAAGTGAAAAAAGGAAAAATGCAAGAAGGAGAGTGACATGGAAAAATTGCGATAGGGTTCCTATCAGAGAAGTCAATCTACATAGAATAGTGTATTTTAGTGACACAGCTTGTATTGAGAATACAAGGATGGATAGGAGATCTTTTCATGCATTGTGTGAATTAGTTAAAACTGTAGGCATGCTTGAACCGACGAAGCACATGGCTGTAGAAGAGATGGTTGCAATCTTTCTTCACATTTTGGCTCACGATATTAAAAATCGAGTTATTAAAAGACAGTTTATGCGGTCTGGTGAAACAATAAGCCGACAGTTCACAAAGGTGTTGCTGGCTGTGCTAAGATGTCATCATGTTCTATTGAAACGGCCTAAGCCCGTACCTCAAAACTCTACTGACGACAGATGGAAATGGTTCAAGGTATCGTACCAGGATACATGTAATTGTGTTTTAATTTTTTCCTTTTTTTGTTCGTAGTATATTGACTCTCTTTATTATTGTGTCATTTTTGGAATGAAAGAATTGTATAGGAGCTCTAGATGGGACCCACATCAAGGTCAATCCCCTAATGGCTGATAAGCCAAGATACCGGACTAAGAAAGGTGAGATAGCGACAAACGTGTTGGGTGTTTGTTCACAAGATTGCCAATTTATTTTTGTCTTGCCTGGTTGGGAGGGATCGGCAGCAGATTCAAAAGTGCTCTGAGATGCTATATCTCGTAATAATGGTCTACGGGTGCCAAAAGGTAAGCGAACAAGATAAGCATTTTATTAACATTAACAAGGGACACGCATCTGTGATGATACTTTTTTTATGTTAATGTATTTTTTTAAATTACGCAGGATACTATTATTTGTGCGATGCTGGTTATATGAATGGGGAAGGATTCCTTACACCTTATAAAGGACAAAGATACCATCTTAGTGAGTGGAGAAATGGGGCACAACCAACAACAGCGCAAGAGTTTTTTAACATGAAACATTCAAGTGCTAGGAATGTCATTGAACGATGTTTTGGGATGTTGAAGGGCCGTTGGGCCATTGTAAGGTCCAAATCTTTTTATCCGGTTAAAACACAATGCCGGATTATCACTGCTTGTTGTCTGCTTCATAATCACATAAGAAGGGAAATGCCCACTGACCCGTTAGACAATAATGCAATGGACATTGGCGAAGGCGAAGATAACTTCCAAGGACATGAAATGATTACGCACGTTGAGTCCTCTAATGCATGGACCCATCGGAGTGACGAAATGGCGCAACAGATGTTTAACACGTGGAGAAATAGTGTGTGACTATGTAGTATTTGTTGGCTGTGTTAATGTTAATCTAATATTTATGTTGTTTTGTGGACAAAAGATGCAAGACCTGTATGTTTAACAGGAATTTTGTGGTGTACCATTTGGCAAACATCTATTTATGGCATTGTTATCATTTTATTAATCAGTATTTTATTCCACTATTTTGTCATACTGCATTGGTGCATAATCACAATATATTTTGTCATACTGCATTGGTGCATAATCACAATATATTGCCATTGTTCTACATATTGCATTGGTTTAAAAGCACAATATATTACGTTGTTACATTGGTGCAGATGGCTGAAGACAATAGCCAAACCAAAAAAAGGATCAATCATACATGGACAACCGAAGAAGACAGAGTCCTTGTAGAGTGTCTCCTACAGTCAGGATTAGCTTGGAAGGGTGACAACGGTTTCAAGGCTGGATTTCCAAATCATGTAGAGAATTTGATGCATGAAAAGATACCGGATTGTACCTTGAAGGCTATTCCGCACATTACATCGAGGATCAAATTGTTGAAAAGGCATTACAATGCAATTTGTGAAATGATCGGCCACGGAGGGGGTAACGGCTTTGGTTGGAATGATAGACATAAAATGATCGACGTAGAAAAGGAAATTTATCAAGATTATATCAAGGTAATTCACACTCTATTCCAGTAAATATTGCATGCATTTGTGTTATTCAGTTTAAGCTTTGTATTTTTTTAATCAATTTAATTTTTCCATGAAGTCACACCCTAATGCCAAGGGTCTGTACAAAAAACCTTTCCCACACTTTGATCAATTGGCTCCAATATTTGGGAAAGACGTTGCCACGAGAGATCATTCAGAGGTCCCACATGATGCAGTTGCAGGGATGGAAAAAGATGCAGCTGTTAATGCTGAAAGTGGGACTGGTATTGATGATTTATATGAACTTTTTGGGGACAATACACAGACATCGAATTGGGAGCATGCAATGAATGACACTGCCACATAAGATCCCACACCGCCTTCACCTGTGTCAGTTACAGTTGCAAAAAAGGGAAAGAAGATAGGAAGGAGTGAGGATGCTTTACAAACTGAAGTCGGAATGGCCATTAAGGAGATTAGTCAAGATTATCGTAGCACAAATAACAAGATAGACAGGTTGATAGACTGTTTTGAAAAGTAGTCTGAAGGAAACTCAAGGAACATAGCTATTATCCAAGAGTTGAAAAAGTTTGAAGAACTAACTGTTGATCAGAGGTGTAATATGGTTGTGCTAATGTCCAAGGATCCAATCATAATGGATATTTTCCTGCATGGAGGTGAACAGGACAGGCACTTTGTGGTATCATCTCTAATACAAAAATGTTAGCAGTCCCATGGGCTACATTTTTTGGATGACAGAATCATGTATATCAGTGCTTATTGGTTTAGCTTTTTAGGTTTACATAGCTACCAACGGTGTTATGTTTCTGTGTATGATATCATACATTTGGAAGTCTGCCAGTTTAGAACTTTTTTTGGCAACCAGTATTAAAGGGACATACAAACCTTAGGGAGTAATACATGTTTTGGATAGGCTACATGCTTAAGAGGAGGATCTCTATGGTAACTGGTATTTTATCAATTATGTCATGGAGTAGGTATGTATATTTAGACTTTTTTGCTATAATATAATGTATGGTAACTGTGTCTTATAATCAAGGGTGTGTCTTATATAATATATGGTTATATGACTTTTTCCAGCTGGGCATTGTTTGACATCCATCATCATGAATGAGTTAGATTACAAAGCATGCAATGATGGGCACAAACATAGTTTAGATGAATTTTGATTGATGACTGAAAGCAGTAAATGGAACACGTTGACAGTCATTTTTTGTATTTGTGCAATGGGGATGTAGTTGATGTACAATTGCAAAATAGCTTGTATGAAACATATATTAGTGTGACAGGTATTTCATGAGTCTGTGAACCGTGTAAGAATGTTTTACTTTGTATTTCACAGCTCAAAGTTTAGTACATTATCATTATCAATTACCACAGTGCTTGGTCCATTTATCAAACTTCTTTTTTTTACATGAACTATAATGAAACAAATTCATAAAAAATCAAGGGAAAATCAGTACATAAAGTAAATCTGCTATTTTATTAATCATGATGAACTAAAAAAAACCACAAAGTGGATACATAAAATCTCCCTAACTATTTTACAGACTCCTTTACATGTATTGAAAACAACAAGCAAATACAGAATTGTTTGACCATAATATAAAAAAAACAGAGGGAATCCATTGACCCCAAGTGGATATTATCTTGAATCACACCCCCTCATCATAGCATGTATCGAGCACACCAGCCATCGTCCAAGGGTCCCATTGAATTGGTAAATTTGCACCATTATAGGTCCCATTGCTTGAATTGACTTGTGTTGGGGAGCACTAGCACCTACAGATCCATCATTGCAGTGACTATATCATGGATAGGAGACAGATTGTACTTTTGACATGCTAGTCAGCTTCTGCTGCGATGCAAGCATAGGAGATAGATTGAATAACATGGGCTTGTTCTTATCTGATGTGGCAGTTTATGTAAGATTAACAGTGTTTATATCATGGATGCTTGGTCTCCTTTTATCTTGAGTCCTCCACTGTCTGTAATTTAATACCCAAGTCAAGCACAGAATCCAAAAGAGATAGAGATTGAAACAGCTTAAATAGCAGCCCTACAGATAAAGATTAAAAGCAATAACAAGCACACTGTATGGAATGTGATAAATTATTGTAATAATTTCTCAAAAAGTAAAATTAAATTTTATAAACACATAACATGTTGCATAATGTCTATTCTCTTCTGCAGAGCATCTTCTGAAATGTGTATAATACAGTATATGCCACAAATATGGAAGGAACTGATGGAGCGCATGTAAACTATTATCATGATAAAAGAAAATTTCTTCAGTAGCAATTAACAGCATTCATAGGACTAAGAACTCATGATGATCCAGGTGATATCCTTTGTTATTTCAAAAAAGCTTTTCAGTTAACGAACCTAGAGTGAACAATTTTAAAACCAAAAAGCAAAATAGGACAGCTTTGCAGGTGATATCCTTTTTTACAGTTTACTTGGCCAAAAAGCAAAACCACAATGTGTCCTATGATCAGCTTAGCGGTGCTAATTGAATGCTCAACCAAGGACAAAAAATCCAATAGGACAGATTAGAAACCAAATCATACTACTACTATCATATACAGCTAATATAAGGTTCATAAAGGAAATGACACAGAAGAAGCGTAAGTTTCCAAGTGAGATGCCAAGCGAGTTCCTAAGGACCAACTTAGCAGTTAGATTAGCAATTCTCACAAAAGAGAACATTAATTTGCAATCACACTTTCAAACTGAATGATTGACAAGCTAAAGCTAACAAAAAACAAATCAAGAGAGTAAGTAGCTAGCAAAGTCATCCACAAACATAGTTCCAAAAGTTACCCTATTGCACATAGGAATTTGATTACCGTAAGAAACAAAGTTGCAGTCATGATCTTCTCATTCGCTGAAGTGACCTTTGCGATTTCATCAAAGCATTGTGTTCACCAATTGCTAAGATGGAGTTTCAGGCTGACATAAAATTGTTGGGTGCATATAATGTTTGTAATGCATTCAGAAATAAGGAAAACATTGTAACACACATTTGAAGCCCAGAGCAAAATTGAAACATGCAATTTCTTTTGATGGCTTTTGAGTGAAATGGCTTAAATCTGCCAGAACCTATGGGTCCACATGATATGAAAACAAACAATGCAATGACAGCCAGTGTTCTACATCAACGCTATAGATCATGACATTTTTCTCCAAACTATACATGGAACAGTGCATTCTGATCCCTTATTTTGAACCCTAAACAAACAATGAAATGCATGGGAAATGAGGACTTTGTTGCTCATTGAATTCCTTGTTTCACGGGGAAGAAACTTCCTCAGTCTTTTATTAAATTCCTAACTTCTAGCCTGCTATCACAAATTTTACATGCAAAGCTAAGACAAAGGCATCTTTGAACTGTGATATTTAACAATAAAAACAAATAACTACAGAGCTCATAGGATGCAAACAAATAATAACAAGCACAAGGGAAGACACGAGTGACAGGATAACCCACAAAGAAGACACCCTTCTCCAACAGGTTCATCTCATTTTTGCTGCCACATTAATTGAGCCTTCATCAATGAACTGCACCACTACAAATCACAAGTCCAATTCAGTAAACTTATATTACAAAAATCCATAAAGGAAAAAAAAAATACCAGCATAAGGAAATGTATATACCTACTATAGGCTGAGTTTGGTGCCACATTTTCTTCATGCCATGGCAACTGTCTTCAACTTGTAAAAGCATTCACAAAAATGACGCGTCCATGGTGCCAGTCAAGTTTATATACATAAGCATATGAAGTTTAAACTTTACAGCAAATACGACTAAGGGGACAATTATTTCGAACAAAATTCACAAGCCACAAACACAAATATATAACATCTAAACCGACTACATCATGTTAAGGTTTAATTTGGTTACAACCCTTCATACCATTTACAGCTTGGTTTCTTACCATCTTTACACCATACAAAAAAGTTTACAAAGGAGATACATAATTCCAAGTGAACTACCTCACTACTTGTTATATAACATAAACCCTATTGCTACACTTTGAGTAATTAGCAAAATAACCAACAGCTTCACCAACGTGTCCTTCTTAACGCAATCAGCACAACTAGGTTCATCAACCCATTGGAAAAAGTTACACTTCTGTTTTGTTGAGAATTTCGGGCAACCAAGGAACTTCCTTCCTGGATTTCTTGGTGTGATAGACTTCCGCAAAACTGCCCTCATTCCGCAGCCACACATGGTCAGCTTCGATGAGGAAGAACATGACGAATCCAAAAAAAAAAACACTTTCGTACCCGCATTTGCCAATACTGTCTCCACCTATTCTACCTTCAAGCTTCAATCTTCAGCTGATGACGCAGACACACAATGACTGTGATCCCTCCTACAACAACAATCATGTGGATATGAGTTAAGAACATACACAGTGTTCCAAAACATTGAAGTGCACATACAATTGACTCGTACTCTTTCACATCAAACTGAATGTCGTTTTTCCCCACCCCAAAACATTTTTTTGTTGACTCTATTTTTTATGAGAGGCAACATAAACAGTAATTATGTCAGAATATTTTCATTAAATTTCCAAAAAACTTATTACTAGCATATAATCCGTCCAAAACCTAATCAAATTCTGGTGGTTTAGGGTTCAAAGTTTGATTTTCTAAAACTCATATTTTATGGGACTCACAGACAAGGAAAGTAAATGTATTCATCACAGGCTACCTTTACCTATTGATGGCAAGGTAGTATTCGAACAAACACATGAAAGACGAAAACCTTGGTAACAGCTGGAACAGACGACTAAACCTGATGAGTTGCTTGTACAAGTTTGCATTCTCCGTTGACTGCAACCACAACGGGGACTGAACAAATGCGGCCTCCACAAAACCATGGCTTCCCAATCATACGACACCCATCTTTTCCCTTCTATGAAAAAGTATGTCTTCTTTCTCACACCATGAACTCAGATGCGTTCGTCGAGATGTTCAAATATTGGAAAGATAACGTTCGAATAGTGAAAAGCAAACTTATTTCAATAATAACGTACGGCTAGGGACATTTTAGTAAAACAACATAACATTCCCACAAATATATTACAACCAACCAAACACACACCACTAATTTTTTCTTAATTTCCCGAAAAAATTTCATCATACCAAACACCTTTTTACTAACTTTTCAGTAAAATATATTTTTAACTATATGTCAGTAAACATTGTTTCCTGGTTAAAAAAAATTTCTCTTGTACCAAACGCTCCCTAAGGGTAATGTGAGGATAGTAAAATGTTGAAGTTAACCGGCTTTTATTAATCTTGCTGAATAATAAACAATAAAAGCATGATATAGGATATTCTACTTACCAATTTTTTTGTCTTTCTTTATCTACCACTCTCTAATATCATTAAATCAGAATCTTAAGAAGAGAGAAAAAGATAAATATTAATTAAGATTCTAATCTAATGGTGTTTTAAATGATAGGCAAAAGTAGACAGAAAAAATGGTAGATAGAATAACCAATCCTAAAATTATATAATTCATATATTCAAATTTGTAAGTTTCTTATTTATGTGTACACTTTAAGGCTTAGTTATATATTGTATTTATCTCTTAGTCTTAGTTTCTCAATAAAGTATTCAACATAAAATAGTATGAGGAAGGTTATACTTATAACTTTTTTTTTTGCAACCTCTTACAACCATATCTTAATACCGTTGATTTCCGCCAATCAACGGTTATTATTTATTGTGAATTAATAATTAATTAATGAGTTTAATTTGCGAAAATTATAACTGTTGATTGACGGAAATCAACAGTGTTAAGATATAATTGTAAGAGATTGTAAAAAAAAAGTTATAAATATAACCTTTCTCAAATAGTATTGTGCAAAAACAGGAAAAGAATAATAATAGAAATTTGTTTTAAAGTTCTTCAAATTAGCATTGCTTGCTTCACTCTAATGTACGGAGTCCGGGCTAATGTGCACCAAAAGTAACCCAGACAATAATTAATTCAATGATTCAGTGGAAAAAAATCTAGGAAAAACATTTTCTCATGGAAAATTATTTTTTTTATCATTTATTCTTAATTTTTATGCAAAATTTTCTTTTGCTCTTTTTTAATAAATATGGTCCCTACATAAGATATGTTTATAGTATGACAAACAATTTCCTGCTGTATGAAGAAATTAAAACACAAAAAATTAATATACTTCAGTCCCATTGAATTAAGTGGGACGATAATTTAAAATGAAATTATAAACTATGTATTCAAATATATAGTTAGGGAAAAGTGTGTATCATTTTAAAGGATGTAAAGTTATGTCATTTTAAGAGAGAGAGATACAGATAAAGGGGAGAGAGAGAGTGGACAAAAAAATAAAAGTATGAGTCCACTTAGTTGTGAGAGTGAAATGACATAAGTTATGTCACTTAAAAGGACGAACATTTTTCTCATATAGTTATACTATTTAAAAACATTCTTTTTTCAAGAAACATGTCACGCTGATATGCCATACTTCCATTAACAAGATGCATATGGAACAAGAGTATTGGAGATTTGTTCGATTCAATGATTGGATTGATCAGCGCAAGGTGGGGCCGTGGAAAATTTCTTAGGTATACCAAATATATCCACTTACATACATTTTTTTTTTAAAGTGAAATTTTTTTCCACTTTAAACCAGATTTTAAATTATATTTTAATTTAAGTTTCAAAAAAATTTGTTTTTTGTACAAGATAAACAAAATTTGTTCAAGGCCGTGGGTGGCTGGGTGCAACACATTCCCGTAATTAACTCTATTAACTGCTACACATTATTGTTTTATGAGCTGCTACCGTCCCAGCGAAAATATTAAAATAGTTAATTAGAAATTATCATTGTTTTTTCATATTTATATGGTTGGAATTTTTCCACGTAACATCATCATCTTTTCTCTCTCTGTCCCAAGTCCTTGTGGAACAGTGACCAATGTACCGTAAATTGGTCATTTTTTTATCAATGTGCCACGTGAACAGTATTATTTCCCAATATATCATGTGTCCAAGTTCGCTACAGCAGTCAGCAAACTTGATTTGTTAATGTGGCCTGTTTCTGGTAGGGGTGTTCGCGACCTGGATTGGATCGATTTTGAAAGCAAAAATCATCTGATCCAATCCCTTCGGTTTGATCATGTAATCATCCATTCGGTTGGATTTTTTTTCAAATTCGATCCGACCTAATCCAATTTTTTTCGGTTTGGATTGGATGGTTTTCGATTTTTTAAAAATCCTAAAATTTGTTTCATGATTACTGTGCAAATAACATTTTTTGTATATATTGGCTTTGTAACTTTTTTTTTAGAAATACAAAAGTACCAGTAAACGATAATATAGTTTTTTTTGTGGCAATGAGATATGAAGCTCTACACAGATGAAATTTTGTTAATGAGATGTGACTAAGTTTTTTCTTAGGTTTAGTTGATGGGCTAATGGATATTGGATTTAGAAAATTTTGGGCTATGATTGGGGGAAAACCCAAGTAGGTAGAGAGGAATTAATATATTGGATCGGTTTGTATGGGATCGGTTTTCATCAACCAATCCGAAAACTGATCCAATCCAATTAAAATTTACAATTTTTTTTCGGTTTTCGGTTTTTCGATTTATGGTTTTTTCGGTTATCGGTTTTTCAGTTCTGTCACCACGGTTTGAATCAGTTTAGATCGGTTGTTGAACACCCCTAGTTTCTGGTGGCCACATAGTTCGCTACTTGATACAGTGAACTAAGGGGCAATTAATGCTACTTGTTATGCCCATCTGTTATGCCACATGGCAGACTCAAAGGAGTTCGTTGGATGAGCCAATGAACTAGGTGGGAAGCAAATGCCAACTGTTAGCATCTCACCTAGTTCGCTGCTTGGCCCAATGAGCTAGGTGCAAAAAGTTGCCATCTGTCAGCATCTCACCTAGTTCGCTGCATGGGCCAGCTAACTAAGTGCAAAATGAGATATGTGTCAGTCCCCTACAAGTTCACTGGGGGATATAGCGAACTACTTGGTGTCAACCTCTATAAATACCCATCCCTCCCTCCCCTACCAACCCCGGACTCCCTCCACATTTATTTTGCATTTTTTTATTAAAAAACTCCCGGTATCTTCTTCTTTCTTTTATTTATTGTATTTGCAATTTGATCATAATGAGTGAGAATAGCAATGATCTAATAGCTATTTTATATTATAATGGGATGGGATATTTTGAAGAAGATACGAAAATATTCTGAATGGGCATCCAATGCAGTTATAATGACCTGAAGAAAATAATATACAAGAAGTTGAGATTACATCGAGGTCAATCCCTCTCTCCATTGATTGATAGATGTGTTTCGAGTAACCCGATGCAGTGGGTTGTTGTGGATGAAAATATAGCATTAGTAGTAGACACATTTCGAGGGCAACTAGAGTCCTCATTCATCGAATTGTATGCGAAAGTAAACTATGGTGGACAGTGTAAGAAACTGCACCGATAATTAAGGAATTTAATTAAATAATTATGAGTTTAATGAGATAATTTTATAATTGACCCTAATAATTATGAGAATGCTTGAATAATTATAGAAAGTAATTAATAATGCTGAAAGTCGCTTTTCGGACGAAAAGTGCAGATACCAGTTCTGCTCCACGGTATAAGTGTGTACCGATGAAGTATCCCGAAAAATTATAATAAATGCGTGAATATTCCTAGAATAATATGTAGGACTGTGATTTCAAGTTTCAAGTTAAAATAATGAGAACTGGTGCCAGAACTGATACTGGCTATGTAAAAGCGCGTACCGAAAACGTGCTGCGAAAAATAATATAAAAATATGATAAATCTTAGAAAAATGGCTAGGTTAAAAATCTAAAGTTTGAGATTAAAATTCTAAGTGTAGATATTATTGTTAATACTCTGTGATTATTTTAAGTGAGTCTATAAATACAACTTTTGCACAAAATCCTAGGTTTTTTTTAATCCAGCGGCTGAGTGTGGCTTCCCTTTGGATTTTCTTGGAGTCTTAGCCTTCTCCTCCAAAGTTTCCATCTTTTTCCTCTCTTCTCCATTAAAACATCACCCAACCATTAAAGCTCTAGTCTTGTTGAAGAAAAACCCATTGTTGAAGGATTTGTGTGCTTTCTCAACCTCTAAAGCTTCCGTTTTTTCTGTTCTCAAAAAGACTAAGGTAAACTTAATTATCCCCTTGATAAATCCATAATTTTGGTTATACTTCTTGTTATATGTTACTGTTGATTCAGAATCCATGTTAATTAAACAAAAATGATTCGTGTTACTGTGCGCTACCGTCTTTCTTGCTATTTGTTTTGTCACTGTGTATGTACTGGTTTATGGATTTGCGTGATTTTAAAATGAAAATTCTACACTAGCGATTCGGTCACTGTTACTAGATAAAGACGAAGGCACTTTTCAAGTTGGTCAAAGTTGTTTTGTATATATATATATATGTCGAAGTTAACCTTACCTAACTCCACGTCAAAGTTGTAAATTGTTAAAGTTTTATATTGTTAAATTTTTATAATGTTATGTTACTGTAATTTTAAATTGTTAAAGTTTTATATTGCTAAAGTTATATATTGTTACCTTACTGTTCTCGGTTTTATATATATATATACATATATATAATACATATATATATATATATATTTATAAAATAATAATTATCTAAAATTAAATAAGTTAAATGATATGTTTTAGAAAGGATCTTCAGGTTCGAAATGAAAAAGAAAATAATACCCGATTTCATGGAATTTTAGAATATGTATATTGATACTATGATGGTCATTGAACCAGATTTGTGAGTGTATTGGATTCTATTTATGGTGTGAACCCTTGCGATACCTAGTTTGAGTCAAAGGGGCATACGGGTACAGGTAAGCTTTCGTGTCCTCAGATTGATCTGTTGTTTGTTCCACCGACCTCCATGGGAGGGTGGTTTATATGCATGGTATGCTTTTATGAAAATGTTATATGCATTGATATATGCCTGAGATATGTGAATATGTCTGTTGATTACTTACACAATCAGACTGCGACTCTAGTGTGTAAGGCATGTAGTGTATGGAAGTGATGTTGTTTACTTACACAATCAGACAGCAACTCTGGTGTGTAAGGCATAAGACTGCGACTCTTATGTTTAGATGGGTTGCAAACGTGCATAATCCCTATCATGTTCCCTGGCCAATCGAACCGCATTTGCATACATCACATGATTATTGAGTTAAATGTTAGCTCGTTGAGCAAGAGATTATAATGTCATGAAATGTATGCGTAACTTGAACATGCATTGAAATTACTGTTTTGAACTTATATTATGCCTGTAAGTGAGCTTGGGGCATAAGAGTCCTTGAGGACCCCTTGTGTTACTGAGATTTCTTTTTAGAGATCTCACCCCACGTTTGGAGCACATTTTTTAGGATCAGGTACATCGGGGGTTAATACCTCAAGCGGCAGGAGGCCGGAGCTGAGTTGAGATTTATGCTTTCATGATGATATGCTTGCATGTTGACATGTTTTACATTTATTATCATGTTATTGAATTTGAGACTCTGTTGGGCTTTGTTGCCATATTTGGTGAGCATGGGGATTGTTCATGCCACATTGATGTTAGTTATGCTTGTAGTTTTGAGTTGTATAAACTATCAGGATGGTCCAGTCTACGTGTTGTAGTTCCGTGACTAGAGACACAATTACTTAATATGAGGTATTTCAGTTAGTTGTTTGATTGCAAATTACATACAGGCAGTGTTTTGAAAATGATTAAATAATCAACTTGGTAAATGATAATGACGTAATAATTGAAAAGAAAAAGTTTATTCCGCATTTTAATGAAGCGCAGCTTAATACGATGACATAATAACAAATCGGGTATACACGGGGTGTTACAGACAGTCAAACACTAAACATTCCCTCCCTTCCAGTCACTCGATCGACATTAACAAGGAGCCGTTGGTCAATCCGAAAGATAAATTTGAGTCACCCACACCACCATCACCCCCACCAATGTCTTTAGAAATAATTCCTGCATAAGACATGGGTGATCAGGCTGGGCCTACGGACAGTTCCGAGGAAGAGGTGGACGAAGATGTTGTTCCTGATAATGACTCATCAGATATAGATGTCGATCGGGATTTCAAGAGGGGGCCGTCTAGCGCACTGTGTCACCAAATTCCTTCACTAGGCATTGTCGGAATGCACGATCCACCTGCAGGTTAGTAACTTTAATGGGGTAAAAAAAATTAAATAAAATGATTAATGACACATATTCATAAATTGTTACGAATGTGGGATTATACAGGGGACAATATTGTACCGTTTTGGTCTCAGATAAACCGTTACACGAATATAAACTGGGCACACCCAGATCAGGAGTGTGTTGAAATGGATGGAGCGAAAATACCAAACTAGTAGATGAGGCAAGAGCTTTATAAGGACCAGGTGTTTGAGAACAGGCAGGATGTACATATGGCAATAACATAATGCTATATGGCGAACCATCGTGCAACCATAGTAGAAAAAAGTGATACGAAAAGGTTGATAATGGTATGTCAAAATCAAAATGACAGTTGTCTGTGGTGAATGAGGGGATACCTTAAAAAAGGTGGCATTGAATGGTTTATAGGCATATGGAACAACGAACACATATATGTTAGTCAATCACTTTCTCAATATCACAAATAGCTGGACTCAAATTTCATTTGTTCATTGCTCATTGGTAAGTCAAATATCCTTTGTTTTTATATTGATTTTTGGAATGTTTACTAATACATTATTGTTTTACCAAACGTATAAATAATAAGGGAGGAGCCTAGTGTTAAAATTGCTTTAATCCAGGAAAGCATCAAATCTTGGATTTCATATATCCTACAAGAAGGTATGGAAGGCAAAGCAAAAGACAATTGTGAAAAGATGAGTCCTATGCGTCCTCCCAATATGATCGGATTACATGTTGCTTTTTTCTCTAGGGTCTGCTTATAAGTTGGATTTGAATGATCATTTTATTGGTGGTCGCCTCGATGGATCTCACAAGGTGTTCAATAGGGTTTTTTGACATTCAAACTGTGTTGTGATGCTTTTAATTTTTGTAAGCCGGTTATCCAGATCGATGGGACACAATTATATGGGAAATACCAGGGAACACTATTGATTGCTACAACAATTATGTCCTGCCAATTGCATTTGCTATTATTTCCGGGGAGAATATTGATAATTGGTCATGGTTTTTGGCTTTGGTTCGAATCCATGTGACTTAGAGACACGAAATATGTCTTATTTCTGATCGGCATGTGGGTATTTTGTCTGCAGTTAATTATGTAGAGCAAGGAAAGCTTACCATATCTTTTGCCTTTGGCATCTAAGGAGAAATTTTAATCACAAGTTCAAGAATGTGATGTTGAAAAAGCAATTGAAGAAGTTAGGTATGCATGTGTATATATAGAACTCGTATATCAGTATTTACTGAGAAATATGGGTTTTGATTAATATTTGTGTTGGAGTCTGCAGGTTATACTACCTCACACTTAGATTTTGATGCTGGGTTAGAAAAATTTACAGAATCAAGCCCGCAAATTGCAGTATGTTGATCGTATTCCCAAGGAGAAGTGAAGTAATGCTTATGATGCTGAGGATAGAAGGTTTGGCCACATGATCACAAATCTGTCAGAGTGTGTTAAGAAGGTCCTTAAAGGTGCCAGAAACCTACCTATCACATCATTGGTGCGGATCACATACGCTAGGCTAAATAAATACTTCTTGACACATGGCCAAGAAGCCCGTGAGGAGATGGACAGAGGTAATCGTTTCTCCAAAGTACTTTGGCGTTCATATGTTGAGAACCAACAAAAGGATGCAACACATTGGGTAACATCTTACGACAAAAAAAATAAGATTTGAAGTTCAAGAGTCGTACAATCAACGAACTCACCGAGGCGGCAAGAAATGATGGGTTTCGTTACCTGATCGGGCATGTCAGTGTGGTGAGCTCACTACTTTTAGGTACCCTTGTAGTAATGTCATTGCAGTATGCACATCCATAAACCATGATTCCTTACAGTACATTAATGTTGTAAGGTATATTCTGGATAATGGTACCCAATTGGTAATGAAGATTTCATACCCGCCAGCCAAGCACCAACGGTCCTGCCGAATGTGTCGATGAGGCATAAAAAAGGAAGGCCACAAAGTACACGTATCCGTAATGAAATGGACACGCGAGAAGGATCTATTACTCGCAAAAGATGTGGTTATTGTAGGGTTATTGGCCATGATAGACGTCATTGTCCATCATGCCAGCCCACCGAGCGATTATTGGTTATCGGAAATGTTGTTTATAAACTATATAAAACCTACATTATTATTAAATAATCATTGTTTACCGACAGATGGTTGTCCGATGTGTCTGGCTGAACCCTTTGTATCACAAGGGCATCCCTCAAATGCCATTGTGCAATATATAAACCATGATGATCCCTCCAATTCACATCACCTTTACCTGAAAGGGTAATGCTGAGCAGCTCAAAACATGGTATCAGATCATTGGGGATCAACTGCTGCAAACAAACTGGCGGAGAACTCTATCCGACTGCTGGTAAACCACAATCTGGTAGTGAATGAGTGGACATATAGCTAGCCATTTGTGCGCCTCGTCAGACATAGGCTCATGTGTAGGGAATCTATGATAAGGCCTACATCGTATCCTGCGTCTAGGCATAACGTCAATGTGGTGAGGATATCGTCGGATGTGAGTGTATACGACCTGTCGCGCAATATACACATTAAATATGCAAAAGAAAGATACCAACTATTAAGTTATTCAGTACCTGGCTCCGAAAAGCGCATCTGCATCAGACACATCAAGGAGACCAGGAGAGATCTTCGAGAAACGTGTCCATGCCCATAACTGTAGTAAGAGAGTACACCCTCCCATATCGGACCGTCGTCGATCTGTGACCTTGCACAACTCCTTGTACAAGGATGGAAGTACAGTTGAACCCCAATTGAAAGTATCGGTCCGCTGGAAATCATCAAGAAATAAAAAATAACGGGCATGGACAAAGCTGGATGCGGACTCGATAAACAACATCCCGCCCAATATGCGCAGGATCAATGCATGCGTGTACTCATACGACCAACTAAACTGCCAGCGTGCTGCACATAATCCTAAAAACGCTATCTGAAAAAGTGGAGGGATAACTGGTTTTTATAGAAATCCCTCTCTCGCTCTGGCTAAACTCCTAAAAAGTCAATAATCATCTAGCGGAATGGATGGCCTCCCAGAAATAACCTCACCATCCGTGGCTATACCCAACAGATTGTGTACATCCACTAGGGTGATGGTAAACTCACCATCGGCATGTGGAATGTAAGCATTTCAAGGCGCCATCTCTCAACAAGCACTGATATAAGTGCATGGTCAATATGCTTCCAAAACAATAAGATATGAGCAAAATTTTACAAATAGGACATATAATGATGACATTACAATAATAGTATACTAACCTCGTGGTTGCGCAACCATGTAACGTGATAAAACCAAGCTGCCTCAAAATGGCTGGATGTCTTCAGGTATATTGTGATGATCATGTGTGGCAGCATGTCTAACATTAACCATACGATCCTGGACATGTGGGTCCTCCTACGTGTTCCACACATACATTGATATGTGTTTCTCTTGTAATGTCAGGAGAGTACGATCAGAGGGACCTGGATCGATTGCACTCTGTGGCGGGTCATCATGTTCCATGGATCTATTTGCAGCAAAAATTATATTATATTAATAATTTCATTTATAATAATTTAACTAAACAATATCAATAACAAGCAAAGTAAAACCTATGGTTACAAGACCTCAATTAAAAAATTATCGACAGCAAAAATAATAAACAAAATTTGAAAATTTATATCGTTCAACAACTAAAAATTAAACATGGGCTATATCTTAGGGGAACAAGAAAACTAAAAATAAATGTCCTTTAACCTAAGGTTTGGAGACCTAAAATCAAAATGATAAAAATAAAAGCAATTTAACATAATTCAAAATTTTAATTTTAACACCAAAAATAAATCACGCACTAATATAATAATATTAATACAATAACAATTCCATATGTGCTCTATCCTATATTCTTTAAATATATATATATATATATATATATATATATATATATATATATATCTTCTAAGGTGTCAAGTCATAAAAATTAATATTAAAATAAAATATATAAAACATAATAAAAATTTCTTCCTAAATTTAATTAAGAACTATCAAATAGTACATACATTATCCTATATATTAATATTTATACAAAAGAATATAATAACATTAATATACATGTCTTCTAACCTAAGGTTTTTACCGTAAGTTTTCTACCCTATAAACAATTAATATCAAATAATGCAGAAATAATAAAATATAAAATGTCTTCTAACCTAAGGTTTCTACCCTATAAATAATTAATATCAAATAATCACATCAACATCAATAGCACCTTTAACCCAAGCTAATTAGGGTCGGTGATAGATGAACCCAACGATAAATAAGAGGAGATTAAAAAATAAATAAATAAATAAATAATAAAAAATTACATAAATACAAAAATAAAAATAAAAAAATAAAAAAAATTAGGGAAGGAGGAAACAAGATAAAAGACAAGAATAGGAAAAGAAAGAGAAGGGGATTGAAGAGGAAAAGGACTAAAAAGGGACCATATGACACATAGAAATAACAACGAATTTAACCTTCTACCCTACTTATAGCTTTTCTCCATTCCGTCCTAAGATACACTGTCCACCAATCTATATTCCACTCCATTAACTCTTGTTTAACTACCTTTCCCAGGTAAGTTTCGATCTACCTTTACCTCTTTTTGTGTAGAGCTCTTGGTAACAAATTTTTGTTCTTACAGGAGCATCCAGGGGTTGTCTCATTACGTGCCCAAACCACCTCAATCTCTGTTTCATCTTCTTTTTAGTTACCGGTACTACTTCTACCTTTCGTCGAATATCTTCATTTCTTATTTTATCCATTCTCGTATAACCACGCATCCACCTTAACATCCTTATTTCTGGTTCTCCCATTTTATGCTCGTGTTGCCTATGTGCTGGCCAACATTCGGCTCCATATAACATTACAGGCCTTACTGTTGTCCTATATAAATTTTCTTTTAGGTTAAGGGAAATTTTGCGGTCACACAAAAATCCAGATGCACTCTGCCATTTTATCCATCCTGCTCCGATTCTATGATTTACATCCTCATCAATCTCACCACCTTTTTGCAAAATTGATCCCAGGTATCTAAAAGCATCTTTCTTGGGTACCTCTTGACCAAGTAGATGCTCAGGGTCTTGATCAGTGTTATTAAACCCGACCCGGACATCGACCCGGTCGAGGTACTGGGTCACTGATCGGACCGGTTGACCCGGATATCTATAAATATATATAAATATAAACATATAATTTTAAAATATTCTCCATATATAAAAGAGATAAACAAGATTCATTAAATAAATTCAAAAGTTACCCTATCACACTATTACAAGATCATACTTAATCAGTAAATTGCACAAAATAAGAACAAATAATGAAACTGCATGTTATCATTATGCCCATGGCTCCAAAGTTGTGTCAATGTCAATCACAGGCTCTCTTTCTCCACCATACTTATCTACATCTTGACCAACATTGCTTGCATTTTGGTCTGTAATTTCCAAGTTGTGTGCATCTACATCATTATCCTCATCCAAATTTAATTGATCTATGACAATTAAATTTTCATGTAAGTTACTAAAAAATATTAAGTGCTCAAAATCAAATTGAATAATAAAATTTTAATTATTATGTTGTACAAAAGCATACCAATATCATTTGCAACTGGTGGAACGACATTCAAGTCTATGTTTCGACGTAAAACTTCCTCTTCTTCATCACTTAATAATGCTAGTGACATCTCCAAAATCCAATCAGAATGCTCCTCAAATATTGCCAAATCAATTGGGTCATAATTTTGGCGCTTAGTTTGATCCCTAAATTTTTGAATTTTAAACATCAGAAAACTAGTTGCACATATTATTTATATTAACATTACAAATATTCAATTTACAGGATTACACCATTAATTACAAAATTGAAAGTAGAATCCAATTTTCAAATATCAAGTATATCTAAGAAGAGAAACTAGTATATCCATCATTCACAAACCGTAGCAGAGTCGTATATCCAATATATCGCTGAGTCTAATCAAATGCAATGATCAATCAAGTTGCCATCATAGACTAATCAGATTTCATGTTAAGTAAAAAAAGTAGGAAATTTATGTGATTCATATAATATAATAAAAGAATGTAAAAATCGAATGAACATGATAATACTTTGTTTGCAGATTCAAGTTGCAACAAACGTAGACAAGATCATTAAGCTTTTTATGGTGTAACCTATTTCTTTTTTTTTTGAATGAATATGCTCAAATATACTCCAATTTTGCTCACAGCCTGACGCACTGCAAGTTTGGCTTAGGACAGATTGCTAATTTTCTCAAGTTCGGTGCACCAAAGCCATAACATTCTCACCATTTATCTGGAACGAAATAAAATAAATTAGTATTCATAAATTCATACTAACATATTTTCAACTATAATAAGTTAATAATTTTACCAGGCATCACTGTATTTCGTTCACGTAAAGCTGATTGCCTTCCAAAATCAGATTGAGCATATTTGAATATCCTCATCTCATTTGTCAATTTAGATTGCAACTTAGAATCCCCATAAGAATACCTCTCAATGACATCCAAAAGGTCAGATGTTGTGAATTCATATTTTTCAAATTCATCTACATTGAAATGACATCCTGGATTTAACCAATAACCTGCAGCATGCAAATTTTTACGAAGCTGTGAATCCCAACAAGTATATAAGATTTTCAAATATGGCTCAACCTTCTTCTTATTTCTTTGAAACCTCTTCTCCATCTCCTATCTCGCTTTAATTATGGCCTGGTAAAGAAATCCCATGGCAGGCTTATCTTCACTAAAAAATGGTAGTTGCATACCCTTATTATAATGGTGCAATGGTAGCTATGGCCATGTGACATGCTAGCCCCACTACCACCAGAAAAAATACAATGTGCGCTAAGATAGACTTTCTGAATTATGCAAAGGAAACTTGTATTCATTGGTGGTTGGAACTAGATTAGTTCGCACAAGCATTCAACATTATTAGATTTAAAGCACTAAAAAGTATAGTACACAAACATTTTTCAAAAAAGATAACAACTAGAAGGGATCTCCATGGAGTTGGGCAAATCCAGGGAATGCAATAAGTCAAAATTAAAACAAAATGCAAGTTGGAAATATTATGGTGCATGCTGCAGATATCAAACAGATACCAAATGCTGCAGATATTCACCCATATTTTTCTTTGGCAATCGCCTCTAGTTATATAAGGGTACACACATCTGGTCCATATCAAGTAACATAAAATTAATATAACACGATCATAATTAAAAAAACAAAGTAATAATAATAACCCAATTAATACCAGATTACATGAAGAAAGTTAAAACTTACAAGGTATGATCATAAGCAAGTACTCTTGCAACTCATCCAATTTGAAGTGAGGTAAAATATAAAACAGAGTCTTCAAATCTTCAAAGTGCAACATCCAACTATTTTGGAAGCATAATCCTGCAACGAAGATAGCTGCATATTTGTTATCAAATTTTGGGAGCATAATCATGCAGAGACAAATGAACATTTCGGGGATAATATTAACATGCAACTTCATTAAAAATAATAAACATATTTGTCTTCAATATGTCAAGCAGCTGCAATAGGCAATATGATTCGATCTTCTTTGAATCATTGTGGGGATAATAAACATGCAACTTCATTAAAAATAATATCATGAAAAATTGTCAATCTCATGCACTAACATCATTTAAAAAAATGCAAAATGTGAAAAAGATGGTTGAATGTGCAGAAAAATATTAACATGAGTTAAAAATAATTCGTATCCTTTATTAAAATGAAAAAAAAATGTTCATCCTACTGCATTTTTATAAAAGCCATTGTTTGTATAATTTGAGGCCTATCCGACCAAGGACAACATAAATCCTCCAATTTTTATAAAAAAAATGTTCATCCTACTACATTTTTATAAAAGACTTCAAAACGCCTTTATTATGGAGCCAAGCTGTGGGTAGAGACTTCAAAACGAATCTGTGAGTAAAAGCTGAAAACAAATCTGAGTAAACGAATCTGTGAAAACGAACCTGTGAGAAGATGTGGGTTCCAAGCTGTGGGCAGAAACAAATCACAAAGAGAGTAACTTGGATCAACTTGAATCTGAAGCTTGTGGGTTCCAAGCTCTGAGCAGAAAGAGGTGAGAAAACGAATCTATGAAAAAGAACAAAGATGAAATGGGTTTTAAGTTTATGGCTTAGGTTAGGGATTCTTCTGGTTCTGGGTTGTGTTCTTTTTAGGGACATTATTAGAGTGATTTTTTTTTCAATTTGAGTATCTGACCCGCGCATTGGTTCATAAGACCCGGAGGGTCAACAGGTTCTGTCAAAACCCGGCCGGGTCGTCCATGTCGTACTGGGCTGATTGCATAGCCGATCCAAAGTGCAACCCAAACTGGTTACCCCACCGGGTCACCGGGTCACCGGGTTCCGAGTCGACCCGGCTGGGTCAGGCCGGGTCTGATAACACTGGTCTTGATCTCCATCTCTTACCAGAGAAAACTCACACTTCATATACTCAGTCTTGCTCCGGCTTAACGTGAAACCTTTAGACTCCAAATTGCTTCTCCATAATTCAAGTTTCCTATTAACACTGCCTTTGGTCTCATCAATAAGCATAATATCATCTGCAAAAAGCATACACCACGACACTTCCTCTTGAATGTCTTTTGTTAGTTCATCCATCACTAAGGCAAAGAGATAAGGACTCAGAGCCGAACCTTGATGTACACCTAAGGTAATAGGAAAATACCTTGATGTTCCATTACAAGCTTTCACACATGTAGTAGCCCCATCATACATATCCTTGATTGCATTTACATACTTTGAAGGTACTTTTTTCTTCTCAAGAACCCACCTTAAAAATTTTCTTGGGACCTTATCGTATGATTTCTCAAGATCTATGAACACCATATGTAAATCCTTCTTTTTTCTCAATATCTTTCCATCAATTGACGCATCAAGAAAATAGCTTTTGTGGTACATCTTCCTGGTATAAATCTAAATTGATTTACAGAAACATTGGTCTCTCTCCTCAAACGATGTTTAATAACTGTCTCCCACAACTTCATAGTATGACTCATAAGCTTAATGCCTCTATAGTTAGAACGATTCTGGACATCTCCATTGTTTTTGTAAATAGACACAAGGACACTCTTCCTCCAAGCATCAGGCATCATATTTGTTTGAAGAATCTTATTGAAAAGAGTGGTCAGCCAATTTATTGCCACCTCCCCAAACCCCTCCACACTTCAATAGGTACGCCATCGGGTCCCAAAGCTTTATTAGTCTTCATCCTCTTTAAAGCCTTTTTAACTTCATGTGTATTGATTCTGCGCACAAATCTTTTATTCAGATTATCATAACATCCTCCAAGTCCACCTCTCTTTTATCACCATCCCCATTAAAAAGTTTGTTAAAGTAGTTCATCCATCTTTCATTTACATCTTCATTTCTTATCAAAAGTTTTTAGTTTTCATCTTTGATGCATCTAACTCGAGTGAGGTCTTTACTTTTCTTATCCCTCATTTTTGCAAGTATGTATATACCTTTTTCACCATTCTTGCTGCCATGATTTTTATGCAAATCGACGAAAGCCTTACCTCTAGCTTCTCGCACTGCTTTTTTTACATTTTTCTCGTCAATCTAAACTTTTGCAAATTATTATCATTGAGACTTTTATGCAAAGATCTAAAGCATTTCTTTTTCTGTTTAATTGCCCCTTGCACCTCTCCATTCCACCACTATGTTTCCTTTGTATGGAATCCAATTCCTTTGCTTTCTTCTAGCATCTCTTTCCCACAGTTTGGATACACATAGTCATCTCATTCCATATTTCATTAGCTCCTCCAACAAACTTCCATGGTCCTTCTTGCAACATTCTTTCTTTGAACTATAATAATTTTTCCTCCTTTAGCTTCCATCATCTTATCCTTGGGTTTTGAACCATCTTCCTTATTTTAGGTACTTTGTTGAATCGAACCTCTAGAACTACTAGCTTATGTTGCGTAGCGGCACACTCTACAGGGTAGACCATGCAGTTGACACAAGACTTTCTATCTTCTATATTAACCTTTATGATGCTTCTTTTAAAATATATCAAATTTGCCAAAAAAAAGGGTTATAGAGAGAAAGAGAAAGAGGTAGTGTAAGTGAGAGAAAGAGGGAAGGAGAGGGAGAGGGAGTTGGGTGTGGGGGGAAGAGGGGGTTTATTTAGGCAAGGGTGGGGTGGGTAGCTGTTGGACTAAGTTCGCTACCCACCACAGTGAACTTGTCCACGTCTTTTTTATTACCGTTGCGGTCCAACAAACTCCTCTTAGCCTGCCACATGGCATGACATATGGGCATAGCAAGTGGCATTAATTGCCACCTAGTTCGATGTAGCCAGTAGTAAATTAGGTGGCCACCAGAAACATGCCACATCAGAAAACCAAGTTTACATGCTATAGTGAACTTGGACACATGACATATTGCAAAATAATAGTGTTGGGTGACACATTGGTAAAAAAGTGACCAATATGTGATGAATTGGTCACTGTTCCGGTCTATGCTCCCTCTGAATTTTTATTTTTAAATTAATAAATCCCTTAAAAGTTAAAACTACTTCTTTAAAATGATGGCTTTAATTATTTGTTAAATTGAGTTATACATTTATTCATAATTCACTTCCTCCGCGTTAATTTTTTTTTTTTTTTTTGGATAACATTTTATTTTATTTTTCTCTTAAACAGTTAAACGTATTGCAGAGTGATAGAAATTAGAAACGGAGCAGTCTCGAGTAAACTTTGAAATCCTCTGAAAAGGTTTTTGACTCAGTGACTGAGAACTCGGCTTTTGACTCAGTGATGGTTTCTTAGTTTTTCGTGGCCGATGATGATGATGTAGCTCAGAAACAGTCTCGCTCGCTATGACTTTTCAGGTGAATTGCGTTTCAACTATGCAATCTGCGCTGTTTTCGTGCCTTCTCGGTTTCCCTTTCTGCTCTCAAAACCTTCTTGTCTTTATTTGGAATTCTAGGTTTCAATAGCCATTAAATGAAATGAAATGAAATTAAATTAAATTAAACTATTCTGAAGCAACCAAATCTATCGGGCATTTACGTCAAACTCAAACAGTGAATTCATTTTTCAAGCAACCGAGTCAACGCAGTTGTTATCCTACCAAAGGGAACTTGTCAACATCCTTTCTTATTACTACCTATCTAATTTGTGTTGCTTACTATTATCTCGATTGTTGTAATATCTGTCGCTTTTTTATGATCGTTTTTACTTCATGTTTCGTGTAAAAATTCTAGCTTACAATTACTTGCACATGGGTTGAAAAGACATTTTTGCCATGCTCTTACACAGTTCTATTGAAGTCTCTTTTTTTCTTTTTTTTTGGAATTTGTCAATGGTTAACACTTAACAGTTGATGACTTGACTTGGATTACCACGTTATTTGCCATAAGATTTTAATTACAAATTTTGGGAATTTTAGCATTACTCCTACTATTTGTAGTCTCTACCCTCTAACGCAATCTGAACTTGTTCACTACATTTGGCTATTGCGCAGGTTTTAATATGACGTTGAAAGAACTTTACTAGGCTAGCCTTGTGTGTTCTGGTTTGCAATTTATGCCTGATTCCCCACAGCACGAAATCTGGGTTTGATATTGGAGCTATTCAGCTCATGAGCACCCTTACAAATGGCCCTTGTTTTATACTAGGTCAATGTCTTGTTCAAGTAGTATTAGACTTAAGGCCCCAAAAAAAGGGTAAAAAACAAGTCTTTTCAAAAGGTGCATTTTCACCTTATATGTAGCAACTTTGTTAGCCCAAATCCTCGTCCGACAATGAATGCTACTTGAGTTATTATGAGGTCCTGCGTTTTGTGTTTCCCTACTGCTTATGATTGCTTAAAAGTTAAAACCCTGTTCTTATAATCATTCTAGTGAACTACTAGCATTTAGGGATAACCAATATAGACTATGAAGGTCACAAGAAGGTGTGTTACTGTGACAAATTTGAGTTAGTTGTCACTTGTAAATAGTTTTTATCGGTTAAGCTTGTGCTCCCTTTGATGCTTTGCTACCTGCTTCATCATCTTCATTCCCATAGCTTATTATTCAATAGGCTAGTTAAGATTGCATGCAATCTACTACTTTTGTACTGACTTGGTCATAAAATTCCTTTGCCAGGTTATGCTAGATTGGGATAAAGTAAATTTGGGCTGACAATGGGTATCTCAAGGAAGTGGATCAAAGCATTGGTTGGTCCAAAGAGATCAGAAAAGGCAGAGTTTTCAGAGAAGGATGGAAACGTGAGTTTATCTCTCTCTCTCTCTCTTAAAATTATTTTATACTTCTATTCATGATTTTTAATATTTCTTTCATGTTCTGGTGGGCAAATGTAATTATCACACATTGTGCTTTTAGCTGAAGTTGTGTGTCATCACTTAGTTATTTCTCATGTCCTGCACCCCATAAGTGGGGAAAAGGTGTTGGTTTTTTTGTGTGCAAGTGTTATACTCGGAGGACATTTAGTGGAGTTGTTTTGATTTTTTAAATGTCAGAGCATGGTTCAACTCGATTAAGTAGTTTTGTTATTGATCATTTTAAAAAATCCCCTTCTGGCCTATGCTCAAGAAACTTTTTCCTCTTGGAAACTATATAAACTGAATATAATAAAAAGTAAAACCAGTGGTGGACCCACATTATAGATGACGGGGGAATTTGCATTCCCAAACCTGATGGCAGGCCAATGTTAATGCTAAGCTCAAGAGATGGTGTTCTAAGCATATGAGAGAGGCCACTTAAGGTTTGCCCCCATCCAAAATGAGTTCTTCTGGTTCCCCCCTTGTATAAAACACCACACATTTCATATCGTAAAATAACCTTGTGTAATCTTGATCTTTTCAATGATCAGAAGGTTGGCAAGTTTCGCCATGAGAGAAAGCATTCCATCGAATTTGATGATAAACCTCCAAACGATTTTGATGATGATGATACTCCACATATTGGAGACGACAATGGCCATCCAAACCATGATGCCCATTATTCACCTTCTACTTCACAACAAGCACATGATGCCGCACATAATAATCAACTTAAGAGGGAGGAATTGGCTGCAATACACATTCAAACAGCATTTCGAGGATTTCTGGTAATTTTTCGTATTAAATTTTGCTTAATTGTCTGAGCTGAACTGAAATATTTTATTTTAAAAAAAATTATCTGAATAATTGTTGCCTTAAATATTGTTCTTCTATTTAAATTGATGCAGGGCAGTGTTGGTGTCATAGCATTTATTTATTTTCTCTTTATACTTCAGAAGTATTTCTTATTCTCTTAAGTTACTTTTTGCATTGAAGAATCAGATACTGCAGTGTAGTGCTTGACTAAAGTGATCTATCTACCTCAAGGATGTTATGTTTCTGCAATCAGAATTTAATTTGTTTTTCTTAAAGATGTGCTTCATATATATTTTGAGGATCTTTCTTTCTTTTATTTACTTCTGTATTTATTTTGAGACTTATAGTGATCATTTTCAAGAGTGTTTTTTTGCCAATGACTTTGACCAAGCTGGAAAATTTTGTTGTATTTATCAGGCCAGAAGAGCACTACGAGCTTTGAAAGGATTGGTAAAGCTTCAGGCCATTGTAAGAGGCCATGCAGTGAGAAAACAAGCTGCAATAACGCTCCGTTGTATGCAAGCTTTGGTAAGGGTTCAGGCTCGCGTTCGGGCAAGGCGTGTTTGCTTAGCAGTGGAAAGTCAAGCTGCAGAGCAGAAACTTCAGCAACAGCTTGCAAGCGAAGCTAGAGATCGAGAAATAGAAGTAAGGAGCACTGTTTTGAAAGAGACACTGCTTTTTTATTGTGGAATATCTTCATCTCTTTCATTATTATTTCCTTATTATACATTTACCAGGGGGATGGGTATTGATAAATTGAGCTTCATGAATTTGAGATAGTTTGGTGGTACCAGTGGGTATTTTAACACTTAACACTTGTTCAATTTCATAGCAAAATTATTAAAAAAAAACAGAGAAGCAACATCAATTCCTGAAATACATCCATGACTCCATTTTATTCATTAGGATGAACTCACCAGAGTTAGAGTCTCCTAATTACAGAAAAGCACTAATGGACTCCAACCTATCACACAGTGACAGGGAATTACAGACTCAATCAACAACAATAACAAAGAGCACTTGCAGTCTCCAAAAGACATACTCACAAGACCCCAGAATGACTCAACAACGACACAAAATACAGAACCAACAACTAAGACCCACACTCAGCTCCCTCTACAAATCAATACCCGTTTGTAGAGTTCACCTTTCCCTTTCCCCAAGTTGATACAAGTTTCTTCACACCCCTCTCGCTCTCACCTCCAATATAACTACCATCCATCACATTTCCTTGCTCCAATCCTTCATTTTGCATAACTAACTCCATTCCTCTGCTATCTCTTTGGACCACCTCTTTCCTCTTCTCTTTATCGCTGCCTTGGCTTGGACCAGAATTATCTTCTTGGGCTGTTTGATCATCTTCCTGGACTGTTGGGCTTGCTACCTCCTTATTAATTTGTTGAACAGCAATACATTGTTGGGCTGAACTTGTGCTAGCCTTCCTTCTTTTATAACTTCTTGTAAATGGCTCTAGTGGCCCATCAAAGTCCAATATCTCTCGGGACTTCTATAGTTTCCTTTCAGAAATGTTCTTGGTTAAACCTTGACAAAATTTGAAAAGAAAGAATGGAAGGAACTAGGAAGGAAGGAAGAAAAGTGGGGATAAGTTACCATATACAAATACGACACCCAAAACAAATATCTGTGCTAATGCCATTCTAATTTTGATCTAGTTGCATGTGCATCCCATTTGTGCTCAGAATGTTTTGATGAAGGTAGTATTTCTGTAAAGAACTGTATTTGCAAAATGCCATAATTTAGTGCTTGGTATGATATAATGTAATTAAATTGCTGTTTTCTTATCAAATATATGTTCAAGGCACCTCCTAACTTAATAATAGCGAGTAGCAACTGAGTTTTTATTTACTTATTTTTTTATTTTTAAAAAAAAAAACAGGGAGGATGGTGTGACAGTGTAGGATCTGTTCAAGAAATTCAGGCTAAAATATTAAAGAGACAGGAGGCTGCAGCTAGACGTGAGAGAGCCATGGTATATGCTCTAGCTCATCAGGTAAAGTTACAATAGCTTATCTTGTTGAATTATATGGGTGGTGGGCATTATATAATTAAATTTTTCTGCAACTTGCATAATAAGAAATATCTGAAATTTGTAATATCATTAATGTACAAGCAGGGTTCAAGTCCTCATTGCCTTCAAGCTATTCTCCATCGTGAGACATAAGTAATTGCTTGTTATATCCTACGAAAGTATTGGAAGTTCAATATGAGCTTTTGAATGGCCCATCTTTAACACAAGTTTGTATATAGAATTATGGAAGAGAATACTGAATACAAGGTCGTTTTTCCCAACCAAATAAAAAGAAAAATATGGTACCAATTTAAACATAATTTAATCAAGCAACGTAGTTTTATGACTGTTAATGAGTTATGTTGATAGGATAACATTGTATGGTTACTAGATGATGTTATCAAGTGGTAATGAAGTCCTTGAAGCAAAACGAACACAGAACTTTTGTCCAACAATTTCCCCATCACTTGATCAACAGCTTTGCATTATTGTATTTGCTTTGATACTTCTTCTCAGTCCAAAAGCTTGGTGTAAGATTTTTCAATATTTCCACCTGGCAGTGGCAGGCAGGACCAAGACATCAGGCTGTTTCCTCTGGATTTGAACCAGATAAACATAGCTGGGGTTGGAATTGGTTGGAAAGATGGATGGCTGTCCGTCCTTGGGAGAATCGCTTTGTTGACATTAATCTGAGGGATGAAGTGAGGGTACATGAAAATGGAGCTATGGATGGTAAAAGTGGAATCAGACCTCAGTTAAGATCTGCTAACAAGAAAACATTTGCATCAAACATTCATCCCAACCCTGCAAGTCAGAGAACTGGTCCCACTCTTTCTGATGGCTGTGATTCTTCACCTAGGAAGTTAGCAGGTTTGCTAGAATCATCAAACGCACAGCCTGTTAAGCCAAATTGTAAGGCAAATGTTGGAAATCCCGTTGAAGAAGCTAACTCAAAACCTGGGATTGGGTCAAGATCTCATAGTAATCCAAAGGAGAGAACATCACAGGCAAATAAGCAGGCCAAAAAACGATTATCTCTGCCTAACATTGGTGAGTTTGTTCTCTTTCTGTGCATTTTATATTTTCCTGTACACTGGGGTCTGGGGGTCTTACAGCCACTTCAGCAGGCTGGAAAAATTATCAAGGGAACTATAGGTAAACTAACCTAATCATTGCATTCCACTTTAACCAGTTTGAGTTTGAGCTTGACAAAAAGTTCGAAAGGAATTGCGTTTGTATGTATCTAGGTGCATTCACTCCTCATTTACAGATGCATGCCAACATTGTAGAAGACCGTAAACCTTAAACTCTAACTGGTAGCATGAATACCTGTTTCAGGCATTCATTAATTTACAAGAGCAATGCTATTTGTCACAGAATGTTTTCCATGAAAAGTTTTACGGAAGTGCTGATGACCAATCACCACCAAGCGAGATACAGTCACAATAAGGTTGAATAGTAGTTTTCTAAAATAACTGCATGGCGACTTTGATTAGTATGGAATATTGTAGAGAAGTTTTGGTGAAGTTTAGCATTTTCCAATTTACAAATGTTGGCCAACACTGTTGAAGACCCATTCCACTGTACTGATAGGTTGAGCTATCAATTCTCTTAAAATGTTACTCTCAGGAAGAGGATTCTCATCACCAAGTAATCGCAAATTTGTTTAGTAAAGAATGTGATCACTGATGTTTTGTAAACCCCCCTAAGGAATTTGTTTTGGACCGGTTTCATAGCCCTGCTCTATGGACTGGCCTTTAGAGGCCCATTTAAAGGGTCACTCTCCCCTTACCTCCCCAAAATAAGATTTTTAAACCCTCGTTGAAGATATCTCACTCTATGAACAACTCGCTTTATACATGATTGGAGGCGCGACGTCTCACACATAGTAGTGGGGTCCACTGGATAAAATGGTTATCGCTCCCTCTCTCTCATCATTAGGGAATATATGTTTTTGATATATCCACCGATTATCTGACTAGTCCGGTTTGAGCATTGTCAGACCCAGTATAGGGGGTGACTCTCCCAAAATTATTTTCTCTATTCCCAAGAATTCGAACTCGAGATTTTTGATTAAGAGAAATAAGCTCCTTACCACTTGACTCAATGGTTGTTAGTATTAGGGAATATTTTTCCACTTATATATACTTCTTCATCGATTGAAGCGACATCTTGCATCTATTGTTGTTATGAGCTGTTATTTTGCCAAAATATAGAGTCTCTTAACACCTGTGATTCCCTCATCTTTGATTCATACTACTGCCTCTAAGATCACCATTACAGCGAGATATTTCATCCTATCAAGGGAAACAAACAAACCTAAGCTCATCAAACTAACAATTCAGAATTATTTTGCAATTTATAAACTTTATGTAAACATATTCATTTCTGAAAGTCTTATGTTGACAAAAAAACATAGTAAGCAATCTGAAAATTTAGATGGTTGGATTATGTTAGGATGGAACCTTCTAAATTTTATTTCTTAAATCTGTTAGCAGGGGGTGGCCCTGGGTCTCAAACAGCCAGGAATCCTATTAAAACTAATGTGAAAGGGATACTAAGCACGCAAAAGCCTAGTAGGGATAAACCTAAGCTCAATGGAGTAGGGGATGTGAATCTTACAAAATCAATTGCACAGTCCACGGATATGTGAGATCTGGCCATTTGTCGGTCTGTACATATGATGTCAAGCGTGGAGGGCTTTCAACCACAATGTAACAAGTTCCTCCTCGAAGCAGCCAATGTGGTTTCAAGGTTTTGAGGAGATTGTCTTGGGTTACGAATGGAATAAGATTTGTCCGGTTGATACATGTATGTAGTAATTATGCAATATTTGTTGTTGTAACTTGTAAGATTGTCAGTTATGTGATCACATGGTGTATTTATGTTCAAATGTACACCGTTCAGTCATTCAGTGTACGATTGCCTTCCATTTTATTTTATTGCTGTTGCCAAGTGCCCAAGTATTATTTTCTGAGTACATTGCCTTCCATGTTACTAACAAGTGTTTTTCTGAGAACGTGGAGCACAAGAACATAGAAAAAATCTATGTTCTATGTGATGTGATATTATTATAATGAAATTTATTAAATAATGTGTTAATATAAAATTGACACATTGTTAGTAACAATTTTTTCTTTCTTATGATTGTAATTTAATGTAACATTGTTAACCATTATAAAAAAACACACACATTGTTATTGTTAACAACGAACGAATTGCCGATGTTACTCGATAATATCATCATCGTACGGATATGCAAATAGTTTTTGAATTTACAAACAAAACAAAATAAACCGTGTTACTTGTGGCAGGTACACAATGAAAGAGAAGTCTCAACCCACCTTGTACCAAACACCCACCATCCTCACCCATTTTCCCTTCCTCTCTGAACACAACACTAAAGTCTGGACATGAAGCTGAAGTCTCTTTTTCTCCTCCTTCTCACTCTTAATAAATCAGAAGACAATAAACACCCAACAAAACATCAACCTCACTTACTCAATTGTAACTATCCAACCCAAACCTATCCAACCCAAACCTAACCAAAAAAATTCCATTCCAATTTTGCTGACCCCTGAAAAACAGATTCATAAAAGCAGCTCGTGTCAATATATTTAAAACCGGACCTAGACATAGGAATCTAAATTTTCCCCTTGCCAAACGCAATATGCTTCCATTTATTAATGATGCGATGTAATATTAATATAGTTTAATTCATTAAATAATGTATTAATACAAAATTAAATGGTAGTATAGTAAAATAAACAATCATACGAGCGGCATAAAATCTTAATCTCAGATTCTATTTAAAGAATCGAAACTTGTAAGGATATTCAGAGAGTCTATTCGTCTCAAAGAAGTAATTATGATTGGTAACTTGATATAATATTTTTATTATTATCATGGTTTAATGCAACATTGTTAAAAATTATAAAAAGGGTTTATTATTCCTCATATTGTAGTAGATAAATTTATTTCTTATACACAAATAAATGTGTGTGAGATTTATGTTTTATCTTTTTTTTTTTTTTCACGTAACTCACATATTTTTATGTTTATGAGAAATAATATTTATCTCATAACATGAGAAATATCAAACTCTTATAAAAAAATACATTGTTATAGTTAACATCGAACTAGGGGTGGCAATATGGGTTGAGCCCGGCAGGTCAACCCGCCAAAACGGGGCGGGTTGGGTTGAGATTTTCAACCCACCAACCCACCTCAACCCGCCCCGCCTAGAAGTGGGTCAAAACGGGTTCAACCCACTGCGGGGCGGGTTGACCCACCAGGTTTTAAATTTTTTTATTATTTTTTTATTTTTTTACAATTAGGTAGTATTTCATTAGTACTTAAATTTTTGTGATATTCAATTTTTTTTTATCTTAGTACTTTCTAGAAAAAATAAAGAATAACAATTTTATTTATGACAAATGTTATCTATTTATAAATTCCTAAATAATGTTTGACAAATATTAGTATACATTTAAGATTGAGACTAAAAAAAATATAGAGAAGTGTGAAATAAAATAAAATAATATTAAAAAATTCATAAAATATAATTTATTTTGAATTTTAATTAATTTTTTTTAATTGGCGGGTTGGTGGGTTGACCCGCCAACCGCCAACCCACCATAAAACGGGGTGGGTTCATTTTGACAACCCATATTTTTTGACGGGTCAACCCGCCCCGCCCCGTTTTTGGCGGGTTGGTGGCGGGTCGGGACGGGTCAACCCAAATTGTCACCCCTACATCGAACAACCTATAATTTGTTCTGATTACCAAAAAAAAAAAACCTATAATTTGTTCCACTGTCAATATTATTCACTAATTTTCTACTTAAATATAAAAACCATCCTAAAACTGTTTGAACCATGCTATAACTTGATAGGCCTGCATAAAATTTTATTTATCAAAATTTTCTTCAAATCATATTATAGGAATAATTACATATTTATCACAAAATCACTTTAGAAAAATTTTGTACTAACTTTGTGTAAATCTTTTCGGTTTATTATGTTAAATTTTAATATATAAATATTTAAGAATATAATAAATATGCTACGTATATACATATAATTAATGGAATATATTAAACCATGCAGTAATATTTAAGAGTCATGTATATTATATATTATATTTCATTTCACTCAAGAATCATTGAATAAATTATGTGTAACATCATTTGTCGAGTATATCTAATAATACCTCATACGTATTGTAATGGACCGATATTGAACATAACTCTATGAATAAATACACACATGAAAACCATTGAAGTACGCTATTTTTGAAGATTTGCACATTTGACGGACAGTTTTATATATTATATCCTTGCAGAATATATTTAGTAATATTTAATAAATGTTTATGAGAATTTTATATACGTCAAGGTTTGGTGGTTCGAAATTTCATAGGAGCCCTGACAATTTTTCATTTCCTAAACTTTTTATCTACAAAAATAATTTTTTTTTATGTATGCCAATGGATATTTGCCGTTGTTACTCGATAATATTCCTCTATTTGGTAAAATAACATGTATTTTATCACTGTTGCTGTTATATGTATTATTGTATATGAAAATAATCAAATATAAAGTATATAATACTTTTTTATTTGCATAACAATTCATGTTTCTTAGTTGTAGAGTTTTGTTTGTGGTAGATACTAACAAATTTATATGTGAGTGTTGTAGTTTTTTTACCTCGAAAATTAACAAAGAATATTGACACGGTTTTTTCTTCCGGCGATTAACCAACGACACATTGGCGGATCCAGGAATTTTTCTTGTGGGGGGCTAAAAATTAAATATTTGTTTTTCTCTTCCAACATAATATATGAGAGGTCAAAATACGAAAAATTAATTTTTTTTTTCAACCACAATATGTGGGAGACCGAAATACCACTCTAGAGAACATAACTCATAAATACCTCTTTTAACTTGTTATAAAGAGAAAGAAGGAGAGAGAGGTGGAAGATGTCACAGTCAAATCTATTATCAATTTAAAAAACTACATATTTTCAACCCCTAAAATGAACATTTTTTATACAAAGAAAAAGAGAAGAGAGCAAAGGTTTAGATTTCACAAAAAATATGTACTAATTACTATAATCTAAATAGATAATTCAAAGTAAACCTCTCTCATTTCTTAACCTCTTTTTCTATTTACTCACTGTTAGCCCAAGAAGAAAAAAAAGCCAAAGATAAATCAGAAGCAGAAGAGACAGATTGCCAAGAAGCACAATCACCAAAACCCTTCTGCCCCTCACTTCCCTCTCTATCACGAATCATCAGAAAAGGAGAGGGGTCGAAAGAATAAGGTTCATTCTTTCGTAAGACTCTCGGACTTCTTATTTTTATTCATGGATGAGAAGATTTGTGCTAACATCTAAGCATAATAAAAGTAGAAACTGTAAGTTTCAAGTCGAGGTTTAAACTATAATTTAAGGGGAAGGTTATATTTACAAATTTTTTTTAGAAACTCTTACAAACTACACTGTGTCTGACCGTCATACACTTTAATCAAGAGTGTATGACTGATCATACTTAATGTAATTTGTAAAAAAATACAATCAGAGTTAGAGGGGTTTCAATATATATAGGACCTGAGAATATAAAGAAGCTCTATAAACTCTCTGCGGTGGGAGAAAACTACTTCACATTAATGGCGAAAAAAATGAAGGTTTCTTGCATTATACTTATGTTAAAAAATTTCTTCTATGTACCAAAAAAAAAAAAAAACTTCAAATTTGAGGGGGACGGCCGCCTACCCTAGCACCCCCTCGGTCCGCCCCTGCAACGACAGATACTGACAAAAAATTAGATTTTTTTTCCTTCGTGCATCGCATGTGTACTGCACTAGTTTACACCGTTCTCACTTTCAGCAATTAACCAATGACAGACACCAATAAAAAATTAAATCTTTTTTCTCCGTGATTCAGACGTGTAGTGCACTAATTTACACCTTAATTGATTTCAAAATAGGTATTATCGTCGTACATAAATACATTAATTAGTTTCAAAGTTTTTTTGGGGTTGTTTACAGTTGGTTTTAAATTGAATTCCAAAAAAAACAAAAACAAATAAAGGGCGTTATTAGTGGCACGGGAGTTACAAAATTTACAAAACACCGTCAGAGATAACAGCAAAAAAGAAAAAGTCACAACAACGCACCTTCGTACCAAACGCCCACTGCCCTATCAAACCCCAAATCATCTTCTCTCTGGCACCCAATTTTCTTGTCTCTCTCAACTCAACATTGAAGTCTTAACCCGAACCCTCATTTTCTCCTCCTTCTCACTCTAAAACACCTCAGAACACAACACACAACACACAACAACAAATTAAAAAAGAAAAAAGAAAACCTCAACCTCCTTCTTCAGTTCTTCTCACTACCCCAACCCTAACCCAAAACAGAATTCGGTTGCAACTCTCAAAAAGGAGTCTTGCGTGTTTGTTTGTTTGTTTGTTTTAACAAACACGCAAGTTAACAAACACTGGAGAATCAGTTGCTGCTACAATTAAGAATATCACAATTCCAGACCATTCTCATTCCCAACGAGTTTTAATCCCAAATTGGTTCATTCTCTCTCAATTGAGGATTGCACCTAACTCAATGTTCTCAACCCCATTCGTTCTCACTTTCTCTCTCCTCCTCTCTCTCCCAATCCTCTTCTTCCTCGCACCGCGAATCCTCCCTCCACGGCCACACTCCGTTCACATTTCACCCTCCGATGAACTCGATGACGTCAACCTCTTCAACCGCGCCATCACCCAATCCCATTCAAATCCCAAATCCAAATCTAACCCTTCGAAATTCTTTCACCTTTCATCCAAAAACCCAAACCTCAAAATCGCATTCCTCTTCTTAACTAACTCCGATCTCCACTTCGCGCCTCTCTGGGATCGCTTCTTCCAAAACAACCCAACCAACCTTTACAACATTTACATACACGCTGACCCCTCCGTGAATGTCACGCGCCCTGACTCCCCTGTCTTCCGCGGCAAGTTCATCGCCGCTAAACGGACCTACCGCGCGTCACCGACCTTAATCTCCGCCACGCGCCGTCTCCTCGCCACCGCACTCCTCGACGACCCCGCCAATGCCTACTTCGCCGTCCTCTCCCAGTACTGCATCCCTCTCCATTCCTTCAATTACATCTACCATTCCCTCTTCGTTTCACCTACCTTCGATTTGACCGATCCCGAGTCGACTCAGTTCGGTGTTCGTCTCAAATACAAGAGCTTCGTTGAGATTCTCTCCAATGCGCCTAAGCTATGGAAGCGTTACGTCGCGAGGGGTCGTTACGCGATGACGCCGGAAGTTCCGTTCGAGAAGTTTCGGGTCGGATCTCAGTTTTTCACCCTCGCTCGACGTCACGCGTTGGTGGTCATCAAGGATCGAAGCTTGTGGAGGAAATTTAAGATACCTTGTTACCGCGAAGATGAGTGTTACCCGGAGGAACATTATTTTCCGACGCTGTTGTCAATGGCGGATCCCGACGGTTGCACCAAGTACACGCTTACGCGGGTCAATTGGACCGGCACCGTCAACGGCCACCCTTATACTTATCGTCCTGCCGAGGTCTCGCCGGAGCTCATTAGCCGGCTGCGCCAGTCCAATCATTCCGAATCTTATTTGTTTGCGAGGAAATTCACTCCAGATTGCTTGGAACCCTTGATGCGCATAGCTAAATCGGTCATTTTCAGGGATTGAAATTTTAACGTGGTACGTTGTTATCTATGTTTTTTTTTTATTGTTTTTTTTTTTAGTTCTATGATTTTGGTTAGCAGTGAGTCAGAAAAAGTTTGGAACTTTATTGATGTTAATTTGCACTACTTGTTGTTGTAAAATGGATGTGTCCATTTTCAGCTTTATGTGTTAGAATAGAATCTGGGGTTGATGCTTGTGTGTGTGCGCTTTTCTTCATGTTCTCGTTTTGTTTGCATTCTCAAAATATTCCATGATATTTATATGGGTTTGTTCATTTACTAACTCATTAGTTGGAAGAAAAGAAAATTTAAGATATCAAGGGCACTGAAATTTTGAGGGACTTCAAATGGCTTTTTGATTAATGTATGTATATGTAAGTGCTGTGCTGTAGTGCTCTCTTGGGAATGAGATTCTCTTACTGTTTATGGAACATATAATTGCTTTTGGCATTTGTGGTGTTTATGCTTTAAGATGAGGAAAAAAAGGTTTATGAATTATGACATCTTGTATTCTGAATGTCAAAATTATGGAGCTAGTCTACTAGGTGCTTTTATCTTCTTCTTTTTGGTGAAAACTAGCGTTGATGATGAAGACTCGGGCGTGCCTAATCTGAAGTATTATGCATGGCATTGGCATATCCTATCTGTTTGTTGGAAATCATTTTCTGGATTGTTTCTATTAGTTTGCTTTTTATGTAGAAATTACAAACACCTTGCAGCACTTGCAAGTGATGGCGTGGAATTTTATTAATTTCTTTATCAGATTCTGCAGTTGAGATAACTTTGTTCAATCAAATTTTATTCTCACAGGTGGAACAGGTCAGTGAAGAGATTGATTTATGGTGAGATGATATTGCTTGGTGTTGCTATGGCTATAGCTTCATTGGGGGTATATCGTTTGAAGAGGCATAAATAGCCCACAACTTATATTCCTGGAACTCTCTAATGGAGAGAACTCGAGATTACAGTAATGAGGAATCAAAACAGAAAGCAAAGAAAGAGTTAGACACCTGCGTGAGTTAAGAAAGAAAGGCGGGGGTGCTCTGGTCAGGTGTATTCAATTGGTGCAAGAGCTCTAGTGATTGCCAGAGAAGATTATGTAGGTATTTTTGTGGTATGATTTTTGTATATATACGAATCGTGTAAAAACATTGATAAAAAGGTCTACAATGTTACTGGTTTTGGACGAAACAAGAGCTGTTGCCTGAACGTGAGGCAACAATGACTGCAATGATAGAAAAAGAAAAAAGCTCTGCTCTCATTTTTCTGCTATTGATCCCTTTGCAACTCCTTTTCCTTTTGTTTTTTTTGGTTCTTTTCATTGGAACAGTGATCAAAATGTCACTCTTCACCAACTTTTTTACCTAATGCCACGCGAACAATGTTATTTCTCAATCTGTCACGGGGGGCAAGTTCGCTACCTAGTGTAGCGAACTCGATTTGCTGATGTGTCACATTTTTAGTGAATAACAACTACCAAGTTAAAAAAAAAAAAAAATAGGTTTGAAGTTCGCTACATTGGGTAGCGATCGTTACCTCGTGTAGCGAACTTGGTGTCCACTAGAAACGTGACACGTCAGCAAATCGAGTTCGCTACATCAGGTAACGAACTTGCTTTCGTAGCCGGTGGCAGACTGAGTCAAGCGCCATTGTCTGCATTTGCGGACATAAACTTTTTTTTAAAATTTTTTTTTTTTTTGATGGTTGATTCTGGTGGCTGATTCTGGTGCTCGAGGTGATTGGGGTGCACTTGCGGACATAAACCATTGGTTATGTGGTGGCTGATTCTGGTGCTCGAGGTGGCTTAGATGCAAAGTAGAAGGCCAGGGAAACAAAATAATCAAGACGGAGTGGTGGAAACGAAGACAGAGTAGAGAGACATTTGGGTTGATGATGATGATGATGATGATGATGATGAGGTATGAGGGGGAGGGTAGTTGTTATTGATGATGGTGGGGCCTTGAGACTATGGTGTGCGAGTGTGTTTCGTGCATGATGTCCCTCGCTTCAAATCAAGGTAAGTAAGAAGCACCCCCTGCGTCAACCAGAAGTCTCGCCATTTATTTTCAAAACGAATTTCAATGATATTCTAAGGTTATGTATGTGGTGGTGGCCTTCTCTATATTTTAATAGATTAGTTGATTTTTTATTATTATCTTTTTATATTAAGTTTGAGGGGAATATTATATTTACAAACTTTTACAACTTACATTATCTTCTTCCAAAAGAATACTAGGTCACTCTATCTTCTCCCGAGAGAACATAGTGCAATTTGCAAAAATTTGTAAAAAAAATCCGTAAACAATCCTTTCTCTAAGTTTGAAGTTTTTTTATATTCTTTAATTTTTAATGTATTTAAATTTTAAAAAAAAATTAAATGTGCGGACATGAATAAATTTTTCTCCGTCCGTCACTGCTCGTGGCAGATTGAGAAATAACATTATCCGCGTGACATTTAGATAAAAAAATTGATGAACAGTGACATTTTTGATCACTGTCCTCTTTTCATTAGTCGGTGATCTCTTTCTTCCTTGAAAAGTATCAAATAGTGGCTTTAATTCCTTTGTATTAGAGAATTATATGAAAGAAAAGAAATAAAGCATTTTGCAGAATGTGTGTAGAGTAGTAATGGTATCAAATTCTTTTCCTTTCGGTCGCCGTATATTATTTAATTCCATTTATTTATGAATATAACGATTTGACTACGCTAGCGCGGTGGAGCCACTATGTGAGTGTGTTCATTTCCCTTTTTGGCACTATCCTTGTGCTGCACAAATTTTTGTATATTATATAAAAGTGAATAGATTTCATTGTAGATAAAAGAAAGAGAAATACTCATAAAAATGTGTAAGTTTTATTATAAACAGAAGAGAAAAAAAAAATTAAGATCTATTCATTTTTATACAAATGTGAGTAATAATTTTTTTTTAAGCAAAGAAGAAACATTACGCCCGTATTATAAATAATCAGGTTTCAGTGAAACGCGGATGAGTCTACACTAATATTTTAGTTAGCTGAATGTAATACTCTAACAATACACAATTTTCCTTTTAAAGATTAACATGAGCATGAGTAAAATATTTATGATATTATTGTTGTACCATTTATTCAGTATATTTATCCAATAAAAAAGAAAAATGACTGTCATGTTTTTATGGAAAGAAAAAAAATATATTTTTTTTATTTAAGTGTCAGTTATTAAATAACAGATATATATACTATAGATATACAGAAGAAGATCTCGAGGATAAGCTACAGCCACCGTGAGTTGCGACAAATATATGAAGTTGTCGGTGGTGGGTGTTATTTCTCTTTCTCGATTAAAAAAAAGGGGTCCCAGCGGCATGATTTAGGAATTCGAAGGACAAATAAAGTCACACCCCTTTGTTTGCTTTGCCATGAGACGGGCCCACTCGCCCATTCCAACACAGTTGGCTTCCATCATCTCTTCTAAAAAATTCATTGAATGCAAAAAGCTCAAGTATGTTTATCTGTAAAAAAATAAATCAATGTTCTTTAATTATTTTTTAATATAAAAATTCGTTAGACTGTAAGAATAAACAATGCCCATATCCATATACTTATGTTATTAAATTTTAAATATTAATTATTTATTAATAGAGTGAGGTCATTCAAATCAAACGGGTAATTACTTGACTAAAAACTCTAATATGCAACAAAATACTTAGTGTATTGTCAAAACTTTTAAAGAAAGATCCTCTTTTTTGAATCCAGAACAAACTCAAACTGTCAAAGAATTGAAAAAAATTGCTCAAAATCCACTAGCCTTGAAAATTTTCAATACTGGCAAAAGAATTCTTCAAACAGATGCCAATAATCATTTCTGGAGAGCTGTTTTTATCGAAGAATTTATTCAATTAATAATTTTTATATTATATTTCCTTAATATTTGTCTTATGAGTTGAGTAACACAAGCACAAAACAACAACTCTACATTTGATTTCAGTAAATTTCGTAATTTGTAAGTTTGTAACCCATATTCCCTCGGGATTTCTTTCTTTTTGATTTCTAATCTCATTCTGAAACTGGACAAAAACATAGAAAAGTGTGATGAACACATTCTTATATTTGTTGTTTTGGATGACGGTGTTTAATAATCTGACTTGTTACATATTTAATTTTAAGATGGATTGGATATTCTGTTACAAGACATTCTGTAATTATTTTTAATTATGTATTTTTGTGAAATAAATAATTATAATATTAAAATTATTTTTTTAATTATATATTTTCAGAAATATATAATTAAAAAATAGTTACAGAAATATGAACCGTACAACATGATTATTATATTTCCGTTAATTTTTATCGAGCAATATCGAAATTCTATTTTTAATGCTCTTTTAATTATGAGATGAAATTTCTACTCTCACTAAATAATTTCACCCGACTCTTTATTAATTGTGAGCTAAAATTGAATTTTTCTTCCATTCAATTATTAAAAAATATATGACTTACATTACATCTTTCTTTTCTTATAACTTTTACAAAAAAAAAAAAAAATACTCAAAATAAACACTAATTTTAAGAACAACTTGATATTATAATGGATTACTTTAATCATCTGACGCTCTTGTTCTGATCGGCATGGAGATAAGAATAGCATAAAGGAGAAGGTTAGGTTAGTTGTCAACTTACCACCAAATTTTGAAATTCATCCCAAGTCCCAGTTGAAAATTGAACAATTATTCAAGTTTGTTTGCATCTGAAAAAATTCTTGTAGTTGAAGTTGGGTAGTTGCTGTGAATGAACTAAGCGCCGCCACCTATGTAAAATATAATGAACCAGCACACAGCGGGACAGTGGCCAAAGTGCTACTGTTGGCAAAAAAAAATATATCAAAATATCACGCTAACAGTTAATTTTGTCAAAATGTTACGTGGCATATTTTGCTACATTGTGTAACGAAATATGTGTGCAAATAATTCGCTACACAGTGTAGCGAAATATGCCGCGTCAGAATGCACAGAACCAAAAATGCCACGTGTCAGACAGTGTAGCGAAATTCTCCCTGTTTGACGCGTGACATTTTTTGTTCTGACGTGGCATATTTCGCTACACCATGTAGCGAAATATTTGCACACGTATTTCGCTACACAGTGTAGAAAAATATACTACGTGACATTTTGACAAAATTTACTGTTGACGTGAGATTTTAGTGTTTTTTTCTTTGCAAAGTGCCACTGTTCCCACACAGGCTCTATAGAATGCTTTTCTTAAAAAAATAAATAAATTATATTCATGAGAGAAAAAAGGGGAAATAATACACTTGATCTGGCTGCAAGAAATGCATGCCACCATAGAGGCAAACGGGGCCTTCACCTTCCCCGAAACAGAAGATAACAACAAATTGAGATAATTACGCGTTTAATCGTTAATCATTTTCTGCACTATCTTCTAATCGAATATGTCTCTTATATATTAATTAACATAATCATTTTATGTGAAACGATTTTATCTATTTAAGAATGAATCAATGATAATAATTTTATAATTATCTATTCTAATATTTTTTTCTCTTTCTTTATTATTATTGATTTACTTTTATATAATTACAATTCTCAATGTCACATGATTATGTTAACCAGTCCAAGAGACTTCAAAGCTAACCACTACTTATTGAAGAAACCTTTCCTTAATGCTTTTGGCTTCTGGTACGCGTTCCAATGCGACGTGGATTTTCAATTTAAAACATGTGTCGGTAGTTTTCGAAGCATAAAATCGGGAAAAATAATAATTAAAATATTACTATTTTAATAAATAATTACGAATAAATTGATGTTTCGAACCTGTATACGAATCTATTACACTCGTTCACGTCCAAATTAGACGTCACTATTCACGCCTAAGTTAGGCGTGACTCTCAAGGCATTCACGCCTAAATTAGGCGTGACTCGTCTGATGTTGACATGTGGCACAAAAAATTAATAATTTAATCCTAAAATTTTATAAGGCCATAATTTTTGACTCGGGTATCTGAATAAGGTAATTCTTTTTTTGATTCCACATAATTATTCGAGATCTACGCAATGACATCTTATTTGATATCTTTTATCTCTCACAAACACAATTCAAATTTACAACAATGGTACTATAAAGATGGCACCAAAGTGGATTAACTCATCTATAAATAAGGATACTTAATGTCATATTAAATATATACTTCTACCAAGTGTTTGAAAAAAAATAGTGCACAGGGTTTTTTATTTAATTATTAAAATATATACAAATTTATATAATATTCTACCAAGTGTTTAGAATAATTATTTAATTATTTTCTTTATTAATACAGATTTTTCAAATTGATTTTTGAGTTTAATTCATAAATTAAATCTTTATTTTGTTTTTCTTATTAACAATAATTTTTTAATTTTTTTTGATAATACACTATATAATACAATTATTGTAAATTTGAATTGTGTTTGGGAGAGATAAAATATATCAAATGAGATGTCATTGCGTAAATATCGAGAAGTTATGTGGAATAAAAAAAAGAATTATCTCATTCGGATATCTGAGTCAAAAGTTATGGCATTTCAAAGTTTTACGGTTCGTAAGTTGATTTTTTTTTGTCACGTGTCAACACTAAATGATTCATGTCTTAGGAGTGCGATTATGTTAGTCCGTTAGCAAAAAAGATAGACCAATTTTTTCTTTTTCTTTTTAAAAAAAATCTGTTTAATTAAATAAGTTAGGTTTCAGACTTTTCTAAAAAAATCTTCTTAGGTTTAGTAGATTGCCTTATTTATATATAAGGGAATGATGACTTACAGTTGTAAGTCTAATAACTAGTCAATAGTAACTAAATCATAATCTTCTTTCATATGGTGGCCTTCACGGGTCAGAAGAATGCTGCAAGATCTCCACGTGCATTTGTTTCAGACAGCACTAGCACGTACATAGGGAGTTTTATTCTTGTAAGAACTTTTTTAAGTCAAGAACCTGATAACTTTGATATTTTGGTTTGTTAATAATCTGATTAAATAGCTTGGATTTTTCATTTAATTAGGTGCTAGAGTTTCAGAAGGATGTGTTTTGCAGCATATTTGCAGAGATTGAATAGCTTTGATATTTTTTTTCATTTAATTAGCTTGGATTTATTTTGCATAACTTGTATTGGAAGATAGATGGATGTGTTTCATGCAGTGAAAAATTTAATCTTGTTTGACTTAAAAAACAAGATTGCGCAATCAGAAGATCATATTGTAGTCTTGTGATACATCTACCCTTTTTTGGTACAAACAAACATCTTTCAGTGCTTAATTCATGGTATGAAGTGGACAATCCTCCGGCAGCATTTCATTCACTGGACCACAGTCCCTTTTCCTAGCTTTATTACAAAGTTCACCACCAATCATAGATTATCTCTAGAATGATGGCCTAAAGGGGAAATAGTTGACAATGCGTGGAGAAATAGTGCCCTAAAAAAATTAAAATAAAAGCGTGAAGCTATACCTTAAACTAGCAAGATCTCTGTGTGCTTTCATTTAAACTAGCAAGATCTCTGTGTGCTTTCATTCACGTGTAATAACACAATCCTATCTCCTCTCAGTTGAAAGCAATTTACAATAAATTATCGTTCTGTCTGCACTCATTAACTAAAAATAAATGCCAAGAAAATTTCCAACTACCATGAATTGGAAGAAAAGAATATAGTAACTATTTCTCTCCACATGCAAAATATACTGCGGAGTTAGAAATAGAGAAAATGCAGTTCATAAAATTGATGGGGCTGTGAATTGATGACAAAATATTGCAGCTTCTGTAGCTTCACCGTGCCATCTTTTCCATGGACTAAGGAATGCACTAGAGTTCTGCAACCTCATGGGTCAAGGGATCTCATGAAAAGTTGCTGAGGCCAAAATAGAGAGTTTTCTGCTGAAATGCATTAATAGCATAATCAACTTATGACCAAACTGTGATTTAAATCGAAGTCCATATCCCAATCCAACACCAGATCCTGGTTTACCCTGCCTTAAGGCTGGATTTCCTGCATTTCCAAGAGATCAACACCATGAGAGCACATTTGACATGGGTCTGAGCTAAAAGGCTCAAGATAATGTGCACTGAGCACAAAAATGATCAAGTTAGCTTCCGCATTTTATGAGGATATTATGATGGTAGAAGATACCATAAGACTATATACACATTTATTTTACGAGGATATTCAGTTAGCTTTAATTGTAATTTACATACAAATTATATTTTTAAAAATATTCCAATCAGTTCATCACTTTGCAATTAATCCGATTCGGGACAGGTCCAGGATTAAGGCTTTAAACTACGGGTGGCAAAAACGAGCCAACCCGTCCTAAATGAGTTGGGTTGGATTGGCCTAAATAAGCTGCCAACTCGACTCAACCCGACCCGATACAACCCAGACCCAAACGAGTCAGCCCGCGGGTCAAACGGACCAGCTCGCGGGTTGGGTATTTTTTTTTATTATTAAAAAAAAATGGCTGTATTAAATATATATACATATATATATATATATATATATATATATATATATATATATATATATATATGAAAACTCCAAAGCTCGCTCACATCGTTGTCCTTGGATAGCAAAAGTAGAAACGTCTTTCTTTGCTTGATACAGATGGTAAAAGTTTTCATTTCTCTTGGAATATATTCGATTTCGATGTAGAACTTGTAACTTTGTGGTAATAGTTCGCTTTATATTTATCTGAACTCATTTTTTTTATGGGAATTTTTCAGTTGCTGGGTACGCTGTGACCTTTGGACCCACAGATCTGGTTTGCTGTAGAACATTGCAGGGTCATACAGGAAAGTGACAAACGCAACCCGCGAGCTTTTTTCTGAGCCAACCCGCGAGCTGATTATCGAGTCAACCCGCGAGTCAACCCTAACCCGGCTCAGGTCGGGCTGGGTTGGGTTTGCTGACTCGTTTAATTTTTCGGGCCAACCCTAACTCGATCCGTTTTTTACGGGTTGAATGCGGATTGGGCCGGGTCGAGCTGGGTTGGTCCGTTTTGCCAACCCTACTTTAAACACCTCCCAAAGGTGGTACTGGAGAGATTCGAACACATACCGTCTATATTTTGAAAAGGAATAAGTAATCAATTTGGTTAATAATGATAACGTCATAATTGAAAAGAAAAAGTTAGCTTCCGCATTTATTTAGCTGCGCTATTGCCATATGTATGTTTAATACACCAAGTGCACACGGGGTGTTACAGTACCTAACAGTATTGATTTAAATAAAATGCAGAGATATATTTTTACGATTTGCATTAACTTTTACGAGAAAGACAAACCAATTTCTTTTTCCACGTGCACCGCGCGAGTAATACTTAATTTTGAAGGAACATTTGCATTTTGTATCGTAGGCATAAATATGATGGTAGAAGATGATGTCTCTGGTAATGCACAAACATAGGAAATCACATCTTTGGTATGTGTTGAACTGATCCCTGCAATGATTGCTACAGAATTATACTGAATTAATAGCATTTTCTTATTATTGGTACAAACTGATCTTTTAATTCCATATTTGCTTGGTCTGTTTGTTACCTTGATTTTATTAGTTGCTGTTATAGTTAGCAATAAGTTGTATGCATTTTTCTTTTTTTAGTCATCCTCATTTTACATAGTCTACTATGGCGTATTTATTTTTACATAACTCATCGAGTATATAACTATATTTGATTTGCATAATATTGATCACTCTGGATAGTAGATTTTTGTTTATAGTTGATATTTGCAAAGTTCTGTGTCAATGTTGTAGTTTTTTCCACCTGAAATATAGAACAAGATAGCAACACAGTTTTTTGTAACTATAAGTTTTGCAGTGCACGATAGACGACAAAAATTTTGATTTTTTTTTTTCGTGCATCGCAAAGATAATATACTAGTTAAAACTAAGATTGTGCGACATAAAAATTGTCTTTCGTTGCTAACAAGGGGGGGTATAATTGGATAAGGATTAAATTTACATCCGATAAAAATGCTCATGGATGTGAGAACTTCATTAATAATGCAATATTAATCCGTAATAAATATAATAATATGGTATATTATCATGATATGATACATAAAAAAGCCAAAATCCTTAATCCATATATTTACACCAAATAGAATAAATACTCTAAAATTAGGAAATAAGCATAAAATGTAAAAAAAAAGGGACTTATAATTGACCAATAAAGATATGTATCATACCACTAGACTTATAAGTCGCTATTTTTTTACTGAAGTGGTAAAGAAGTATGAGTAATGATATTTTTATTATCAATTCTTTTTACTATCAACTCATTATCATTTTAATATAATTATATATTTGAAAAATATATTAAAAATTATTTTTCTTTTTTCTTTTTTTAGAAATTTTTCAGAAATTATTGTCTATAAAATGAAATCTAACAATAATTAGAATGATAATAAGTCTGTAGTAAAAAAACTGAAAAACCGAATAAATTGAAAGTTACCATACGTTTGGTAGGAGCGGTCAAATACAGAAGAAGTCAAAGCTGGCACCGTAAGAAGTGGGACAGAATATTTAATTTAAGCCATCTGTTTATCTTATGTTACATGATAATTATCTCATATAATAAAAATAAGATAAGAAATGCACTATTTTTTTTAAAAAAATAAAATAAAATAGTGAATCTTATTATTTATTTTTGTTACAAAAATAATTATCTCATGTAATATGAGATATTATTTTCCTTACTTTCACAAGTGAAAGAGAACAGAATGAAAGCGTTGCTGAAGCTTGCTCGGAAGGATCTGGAAGAAAATCGCAGATCAAACGTTCAGATCCAACGGTCCACGCTTTCTCTCAAAAGCTTGGTTCAGAAATAATTCTATACCCTTCTGCGTGACGTAATAAATTTTAACATTCGATCCTAGCCGTCCATTAAACAAGTTCCCCAATATATACATGATAAAGAGAATTACCCTGGCGTAGCGCTTCCTCATCTGCACTTCGTTGAGATCTAGAGCTCGTTGATTTCTAGTTCGGATCCATTAACATCTTAAGTCAGAACATTCTTTATCCAGAGCTCGTGGTTCAGTGACATGTAGAGTCCCCAATTGGGCTAGCATGGCATTTGGACAAAACACAAGAAGCCCAGCATCAGACCCAAATACATAACATAGCAATTTAAAGAGTGGGCTCGGGGATGGGCCACATTGAACATTCAACTTAAAAGCGTGGGGATTGGGGCGAGGAATTCCAACGCTTGTTTTTGCCGTCTGCATTGAACTTTATATTCTCACATTTCATATCAAAGTTTCAACATTTTTCTTCAATTAGATCCATCTACGGTGAGATTATCTCATCCTTCTTTTCCATTTGTTTGGCTTGCTCCTTTCCTTCTACCAAATAATAACTGTTAAAATTCATAATTTACTTCATTTCGTAATTTTCATTATTACTTGTTTGTGAATGAGCTGATTGGTAGCTTGTTTCTTTCTGCTTTTTCAAGCTTTCTTTGTGAATGAGCTTATTAGTTGCTTAACTTTTTCTCTTTTTTTTTTGTTTTTAATCATGAGGCGTAGCGATTAATGGGTTCTATTCAAAATTTTAAATTTCGGTTTCTGCGTTTGTGTGTTTAATTGAAGTTCGTGTTATTTCTGGTGTTTTGTTCCCTGAGATATCTCTCTCTTTGATAATGAATTTCTTGGATCAATTTGCAAATATTATTTCACATAATATCCTTTCTTTTCATGGATCGATTTTGCAATATCAAACTTGGTTGTTTGATTAAGAAAGGAAATCATGGTTGACATTGATATTAGTAATTTGAGCTTAAAACTCCATCTATCCACGTTTAACTGAGAAAAAACACATTATTAATGCTTTTTTCTAATGGTTTCAGGTCATGGATGCTCCATTGCCATTGGATAAATTAGCTTTAGAACTGATTAGTAATGAACCATCCCCTGGAAACTCTAGCAAGTATGTTCCTTTATTATTTATTCATTTTGGGTTATTTTGTGGGAGAGTTTTCTATTGACATTATTATGAATTATGACACACACTGTCTCCAAAAAAACAGCGACAAGATATATGTAATTCTGGTGGCAACTGGAAGCTTTAATCCACCTACTTTCATGCATTTACGCATGTTTGGTGAGTTGAGTTGAGTTTGGAGCTCAGATTGTTTCTTGTGTTTTCGTTTCCTTAGGTTTACATTGTGCAAATTGTTATTCCATTAGCTTTAGACATCTATTACTGCTTTGGCGCTCCTAAAAGTCAAGTCTGAATAATTTTAACTCCTCCACCCCTCCCCCCTCTCAAACAAAAAACAAATGACATCTTGAATGCGAGTTCATTCTTAAACGTATTGATTTTTGAAAATTTTGATTCTTTTATTTTTCTGCCGTTGAGTGTAGAAAATTAAGGGAAAAATAATTATGACCTCAGATACATCATGTGAATAAAGTAAGAGTGCAGTGGTTGCTGGATAGTATAATAGCCAATGGTGCTTGACATGATAAACATTTTACTAATTACAGTGGTTTTTAGGGTAGAAGTATGTAGAACTCCTTATAATGTGATTCTTATCCCAAAATATAAAAGTCCAGTAACTGTTAATTTGGCATTTCTTGCTCAAAAATTTGTTAACCTTTGAAGGCATATACTCAATATAGTTTCAGCGTATACCAGAATTGCTATTGAAATTTTAAACTTTACAAAGATGTTCGAAAGAGTTGGTTTTGCATAGGAACCAATTCATATCTGTGGTGTCTTCCAGTACTGTTAACTTCCTTAAATTATTATCTCCAAGTTTCTACTTTCTGAATGAATGTAAAGGGGAGTGATATATATATATTCAGACTATTCCCTCTACTTTACTGCAACTACCACTTTATGGAATTTCATTGACATGATTTCTTGAACTGTGTACTTTTATGTTCATTTTCAATTATTTTCTATTTGTCTTATTTAATTATTATTTTTTTAATCTTAGAGCTTGCAAGAGATGTGTTGAATTCCAAAGGCTACTGCGTAATTGGAGGTTACATGTCACCTGTTAATGATGCATACAAGAAAAAGGTAGGTTGCTATCAAGCAAACGGAGAAAAAGATCGTTTATTATATCCATATGTGTGCATCTGTAAAACTTGTAAGCAAAATAAATGATTGAATAAGGAAAAAAAATTATGCTTGGCATGTGGGAAAATGACATTCAGGGAGCACTCTATTTGACGTTTAAAATACTCCTTTAATTTTTTAAATTATTTTTCTCCTTGGTATTAAGACATGGAGATCAAATCCTAAGATGCTATTCATGCAATTAAAGTTTTTTTTTGGCCATATGAAGTGATACTAAGAGTTTCACAGCCGTGCATTGGTCTAATTGTCTCTTACTTGTACATTAATATAGGGCCTAATATCTGCTGAACATCGAATACGACTATGTCATCAAGCCTGCAAAAGTTCAGAATTTGTAATGGTTGATCCGTGGGAGGTAAATTATTCTTACTTTCTGCTAGAATACACATCTCTCTCTTCTCTACGCAAGTAGAAAATATTCATTTTCCAAAGATTTGACTTTCAGAGACAGTTCTTTGATATCATGTGCATTGCGAGAAACTTATCAGTTTGGCCGGTCTGATTTCTTCATATTTTGCATTTTTATCTGGCTACAAATTCCTACAGGCAAATCAAAGCACATACCAACGCACTTTAACTGTTCTCTCCAGAGTCCACCGTTCTATTTGTGAGACAGGGTTGGTATCTAGAGGTATGCTCGATAAACAAGTCTTCAATGAAATCACATTAGTCTAACAACTTAAACTTTTGAGTTGAAATTATTCTTTACATAGTATCAGAACCTTTGTAACCTAATGGTCACATGTTCAATCCTCTCCACCTCTATTCTATTAATAAATAATTAGAATATTATAGAGTTTCTTAGTATGAGTATATGAGGGCATGTATATTGTCCACCCTTAAAGCCAAAGGACTCTTGGTGAGATGAGTGTTAAAGAAATATAAAACCATTAATGTGATCTTCACCTAACAGCTTTTGAATTTAAATGATTCTTTACAATTATCTCATATTGCTCCCTTGCCCCATCTTAAAATTTAGAACAAGGTAAAGAAGAAGCAACACCAGCTCTCTTAATCTCTTTTAAGATTGAAACACTAGTCACATGAATGCTAATCCCTACTGCTTATGAACTTTCAAAAAAATATAGGGCTTAGGATTAGGTGTTCATATAGGAACACGTTATTTAAATGATTAATGTATGGATAATGTTAGGCACGTTTTCTTCGCTCTGGTTTAGGTGGTCCATTGATACTAGTATTTTTAGCATTTGTTAGTGCTATGTGGATACCAGGGTTTTAAATTGCAGTTGTTTTGCATTGTGGTTGTTGAGAGCTGATGTGACCAACTGCAAACGATGCGGTCTGCATTCACTGCTAGACGCAACATAGCATGTGATGCAGTCCGCATTTTAAAACCCTGGTTGATAGAATCAATCGGGCTGTATGGTACTAAAGCCTTCAAAAGTGATCTACACGTTTATTATTTATGATGATGTAAAAGCAAGACAATAACTTGCTTTTGTATTGATTAGTGTAGAATCCCTCAAGGTCATGCTTGTCTGCGGTTCTGATCTCCTCCATTCTTTTGGCGTTCCTGGAGTCTGGATTCCTGACCAGGTGCTTATGCATTCAGTATAATAGAAAAATCTGATATTGTTTATAATAGAATAGCTTCACATTGTTTTATTTGAGGACTCTTGGAACAAGATCCTGTCAGTTTGATTGAGCCACATAATATTTTAGGTAAACATCCTTAAATGGCAGTGGAATTTGAAGTCAGAGGAATTAAATTGATTTTGTGGTGTTTTTATTGTTAGAATTGACATGCTTATTAAGTTAAATAAGTTTTGCTTCTTCCTACATACAAGGCATGGTTGGAGTATAACTACAATGGACTATAACTTGGTTATTGTACTTTAGGTTAAGACTCTATGCAGAGATTATGGAGTAGTGTGCATTCGCAGAGAAGGACAAGATGTGGAGAAGACTATATGTAGTGATGAAATTTTGAATGAGAATCAGGTATATCACGTACCAAACTTGTCCCATTTTACTGTATGTGTTTAAAATGAAACGCGGCTGTGTATTCTGGATGTGTTTTTTGTTGCTGTGACGGCTTAAAATTGATCAATTCCTTTACAATTTTTTCAGGCAAATATCAAAGTTGTGGATGAACTTGTACCAAATCAAATCAGCTCAACGAGAGTAAGGTAATACTATGACCTTGTTTACTTTCATAAGAGTTAAAGCACGATGATTTCACCGAAGGGAGACATTGACAATTTTCTTGTATTGTTTTACTAATTTCAGGGATTGTATTGCAAGAGGATTATCAATAAAATACCTTACTTCAGATGAAGTAATTGATTATATCAGAGAGCAGAAATTATTCTTGAACTCAGATGATAAATAATTGGGTTTGTTTTTTCTGCACTTACTGCAGATAAGTTATCTGCAGTAAGCACAATATGACGTTGTTTTGGGGCGGAAATTATAGTGTTTATGTAATTTTAATTTATTTCAGGGTTATAATGGTCTTTATATTTATAATTTTTTAAGATTTCAATTCCAAAACGACATCGTTTTGGGAATAAATACAGATAATTTATCTCTAGTAACTGTGCAAAAACATTTTTTCCTAAATAATTACTATTGCTGTACATCACATTGGGCATGATATAGTTCATTGGTCCCTGCGAGAACCATTACGTTAACTATGAGGCCAAATTTCAATAAAAAGTTGACTTTTGGGTTGTAAATTTGCAGATATGTAAACATCACATAATTCATAAGCCAATTGTAAATAATTGATTTAATATGGTCCAGAATTTTGGCGATCCTTCCACTGAGAGCATGACACTTGGATTAAATTTTTATTTTCTTTCTCCTCAATCTCTTCTCTCTTTCTTTCTCTTCAGTCCCACCAATTCAAAAGTGATCCCAGAGCATTAAATTCTTTCTCACCATGTACAACGTAACAAGGTCCCGTTCTTTTGTTCACTTTTTTTTACTATAACAAGCCAGGGAAGAGAGAATACAACACTTAACTATCATATTGTTTTATGCTAACAATCATACGTTTCCATTCTTTATGTGACTAATAATAACTCCATTTCCCATTTTTGGGCATTATAGATTCAAAAATAATATCCAAACTGTCATCTATCCGTAATTATTTATTAAAATAATATTATTTTAATTTTTTTTGCCGCATAAAATCTAATTATTATTGTGTGGTCTAAGATACCATCACGGGTCGTTAAAATTTAATTCAAATCAAAAGCATGGCATTCTATTTCGTTGATTCTTTAGTTCGTCTAATAAATATATATTGTGAAAAAAATGATCTTTCAATTAATTTACAAGTCCGCCAAAAAAACAAAACAAAAAACAAAATAAAATACAACTTTCTTCTTTTTATGAAAAAATTGAAGGGTTTAATGTTTCTATTTTTAATTGATGGGTTTAATGTTTCTATTTTTATTATAATTTTTTTGTTTCTGTCAGTATATTTATGTAAAAGTGAGTGAATTTCATTAATTGTTTTTATAACAGGACTCGTTCACTTTTCTATAAGTGTCTGAATGTGATAGAAATTCTTTTACTGCAAAAAAAAAAAAAAAAAACGCAACAAACTAATAATTGATGCTTGGTCTTCTATCTTGGATAATCCATAAGACAGGTTTGGTGACCAGGTTTAGTAAATTCCTACCGCGCTCACGCGACTGCTTACCCGCCATTACAACGTGATTAGTGTTTAGGTTTTTATTTTATTTTATATATTTATGATTATGCATAATTTAAAATTAGGAGCGCAAATCTAATGTGTATAACTTAGTTGACAATATAAGCTGAATAGACGAAGAGAGAACTTTGATTCAATTCCTACTAAATACATTATTGGGGAGAGATGAAGAATTTTAAACTAAGCACCGACTCAGTATTAATTATATAGCCGACTCAAAGCTTCTGGAAGTATCTGAGTTCGACTCGCATAAAAAAAAAAAAAAAACTTAGTATCAGTGTAAAAAAATTTAGGAGTGGGATTATGTTAGTCCGTTAGCAAAAAAGATAGACCAATTTTTTCTTTTTCTTTTTAAAAAATATCTGTTTAATTAAATAAGTTAGGTTTCAGACTTCTCTAAAAAAATCTTCTTAGGTTTAGTAGATTGCCTTATTTATATATAAGGGAATGATGACTTACAGTTGTAAGTCTAATAACTTAAGAGTCATAGTAACTAAATCATAATTTTCTTTCATATGGTGGCCTTCACGGGTCAGAAATATGCTGCAAGATCTCCACGTGCATTTGTTGCAGACAGCACTAGCACATACATAGGGAGTTTTATTCTTGTAAGAACTTTTTTAAGTCAAGAACCTGATAACTTTGATATTTTGGTTTGTTAATAATCTGATTGAATAGCTTGGATTTTTCATTTAATTAGGTGCTAGAGTTTCAGAAGGATGTGTTTTGCAGCATATTTGCAGAGATTGAATAGCTTTGATATTTTTTCATTTAATCAGCTTGGATTTATTTTGCAGAACTTGTATTGAAAGATAGATGGATGTGTTTCATGCAGTGGAAAATTTAATCTTGTTCAAAAAAACAAGATTGCGCAATCAGAAGATCATCTTGTAAGAACACAATTAAAATAAAAGCGTGAAGCTATACCTTAAACTAGCAAGATCTCTGTGTGCTTTCATTCACGTGTAAGAACACAATTCTATCTCCTTTCGGTTGAAAGCAATTTACAATAAGCATTCATTAATCAAAAATAAATGCCAAGAAAATTTCCAACTACCATGAATTGTAAGAAAAGAATATACTAATATAGTAACTATTTCTCTCTCCACATGCAAAATATACTGCGGAGTTAGAAATAGAGAGAATGCAGTTCATAAAATTGATGGGGCTGTGAATTGATGACAAAATATTGCAGCTTTTGTAGCTTCACCATTCCATCTTTTCCATGGACTAAGGAATGCACTAGAGTTCTGCAACCTCATTGGTCAAGGGATCTCATGAAAAGTTGCTGAGGCCAAAATAGAGAGTTTTCTGCTGAAATGCATTAATAGCATAATCAACTTGAAAATGACCAAACTGTGATTTAAATCGAAGTCCATATCCCAATCCAACACCAGATCCTGGTTTACCCTGCCTTAAGGCTGGATTTCCTGCATTTCCAAGAGCTCAACACCATGAGAGCACATTTGACATGGGTCTGAGCTAAAAGGCTCAAGATAATGTGCACTGAGCACAAAAATGATCAAGTATATTAATTCAAGATAAAAACAGAACAAAGCAAACCACAAGCTATGACAAAACACGGTGAACTGCAACTGAAATGTAATGGCTGATGTTGGATCACTCGTTGCAATTAAGGATATGCTTTTTGTTAAGAACCTTGAGGATACACCACCCCAAAAGCTAGCTGGGAGGCGGTGAGATTTCGAACGCTCTGATACCATGTTAAGAGCCTTGGGATACACCACCCCAAAAACTAGCTCAAAGGGTGAGAGTGTCCAAGGCCTTATAAAGGCCACATTAGTTACCTACACAATTAATGTGGGACTATATATCTCAACACTTTTACAAGACCATCCCACAAGACATTAGAGTTTGTTTCAAAGCTTGGGTACGAGGTACCCAAATTCCCAAACTCATCATCAAACTCTACGACGGAACACTAAATAATGAGGAACATTTGTTACTCGAGATTATTGTCTAGCTCTTATAATTGTAGGCTTGTAGCCCTTATTTTACTACACACTGGTTCCTACTTCCAAGTAACTTCCTCCTACCAACAAACATGAAAATGGGAAAAAGTTTATGGTGCACCTGGACTTCCGTGGTCCTTCAATTGAAATTTTGACATTTGACTTAAATTTTTTTTAATCTTTTTTCTCTCCTCTCTCATCAGCTTTTTATCTCTTTCTCACTCCTCCGTCCCACTGAATATTGTGTGCTCCAGGAGCACTAAATATGCTCTCCGAAAATGGAATGGAGCACAAATCAGAACTAGACACAGAAAACCCAAACAGTACAAGAATATGGGAAAGGCCTGGAATGAATGTCTCCTACCACAGAAAAGTATAATTTAAACTAACGCAGAAGTAGAAGTTGTTCATGACATCATGTTTACTGGTCAAAATTTGGATGACTTAATTTATGCTTGCAGTGTTTTTGTTAACATGGTATTCCCTATTACAAGAAACTGTCCATCCCAATCAACTTCTTTTTACTTGGTTCTTCAAATATCACTGTACTGTAATTGTAGAGGATTTGCCCACCAGTTAATGTTTTTGACCGCAATAGATAGACTTTTTTAGGTATTATATGACCAAAAAATAATAGGTTACGTAGAGAAATTCACTGTGATTTCATCTTTGGTGTTCACTTTCCATTTCACAAGCAAGAAGAAAAATCTGAAGAAAGAACCCTATCTCAAGAACTTGCCTAACCGGGCAAATAAAACATTTGGATTTTAAGTAAAGGTGCCCTAGGTTTAGGTCGTTAAGTATACTCAGTAGACCCAAAAAATAAAACATTTAATATGCTAAAACATATTGATAAAATATTAACAAGATAATCAAGAAAGAAAACATTTAAAAATAATTTGGAAGTAAATTTGCAAGTAATTTGAGTATCCTGAGCAGGAATGATATTACTCACCAGGTACAAGATGACCAGACCGCAAGTCTGTTCCGCAATCCAAGAAAATGGCACCTTCCAACATCTTATTCTATAGTAAAGAAGAGTAGAAGACATCAAGCAGTTTGGTACAGGGCATTTCAATTTAACAATAAATGTAGGAAATTAAAAATATGAATGACATTGTGCTTGTGTTTAATTCCGTTTGTCTGCTTGAGTGTGTATAATGGAAAAAGGAAAATCAAAAATAATTTTGAAGAGATGTAGTTATAGTCCATGCATAAGCTCTATGTTTGTTTAAAGGGAAAGTATTTTCAGCAACACCAGATCTGAGGAATATTAAATATTACAATCATATACAAGGCATTACTAATTGTAACATGTGTAAGCATAGTGGGAGGGCAGGATAGGCTGACTCTGATACATTGTATAGAATTTAAATTCAAAAAGTTCATAAGAAAAACAATTGAACTCTTTCAAATAAGTCATAGGGAGAAATGTGAAAATTGCAATAGAAATGAAAAACTTAATTTTTAATATTTCAAGGAAGATATGACCCTTAACAGTAGAACTTTAAACTTTAAAGTCAATAATGCCATGATCAAAGCACAAACAAGAGGCCAGAGAAGATGGCGAATATGCTGCATGTAACATAAATCAAACACAGCCAGGCAAACGATATCCTATCAACCTCTTCCCAAATGGGGATATATATTCCCACATACACTAAATATTCATTAAAACCGGGGTCCTCAGCTATTTCAACACCTACAGTTGTAAAAGCAGTTCTTGCCAAAGATGGAGAACATGGGATCATGCCATTCAAGCCTACTAGCATCTTACTAGACATTAGTAGCACTAGACAAAGTAGAACTTTCAAGAAAGTAATTTCTATATAAAAGAAACAGCAGTTTAGCAGTATAAGAATATTTTAGGGAAAGAAAGTTACAATCTGTCCAATTTCACATTGTAGGATTGCTGTTTATGAGTCTATTACGTACCAAAGGGATTGTCAGTTCGCTATTAGCCACCAGACATGATCGCCCAGATCCAACTGCTCCTTCACCATACCCTCGCACGCTCCCAAGCCCTCCGATGGCAAATGCTTGGTAAGGAGCCATGTCCCCGACAATTGAACCACCAGTAAGTCTGTCCGAAAGGGTAAGGATGATAATTAAAAAAAGATATAACCACATAGTTAACTGTTTGTCAAATAAAACAAATAGGAAATGGAAAAAGTGGGATTAGATTTCAGGTTGAAATTAGGATTCATGAAGTAGTAGAGTTTATGTCAATATGTCATGTATCTGAATCCAAGCACTACTGTGTTTTAACTTAATTCCCAGCTCGGTGAGGTTGTTTGTCTAATAGCACTTAGTATTTATCCTTTGATGTCTCTTAACTGTGACAAATAGAAAGATATATCCACTTAAATTGCCAGAAAGTACCAACCTTGTCAAGAGCAATGCTGGTCCCAGTTTGATTCCTTTAGAAGCAACAAATTTAAATCGATTGAAGATTATCCACTTAGAAAGAACTGGAATACCTTGTTCTATTTGAAGATTAAACTGAAAAAGACAGGCATTAAGTCAGTGGAATACATGCACAACAATTTCTTTTGAGATAAAAACACATACAAACTAATGGTTTCACAATCATATAAATAGGAACTAGGAAGCAAACTGGAAATAAAAAATAAATCTTATTACATGAAAAAAGCTACGATCATTGGCCTTTGCAAATCGAGACTCTTGCTTTAACACCACCATACTGTCATGTGGATTGCCACTGCAACAAGCAATGTACATCATATGATCAAAATCAGTTCAACATTCTTTCAAAAAATAAAAAAAAAATTCAACATTTTGAGAACTGGAATACTAGACTCCTTGATTACCTGCAAGTCAAAGGAAAGCCATCATAATCTCTACTTATAGAGCGACCATCATTGTTCAATGGGCGAACATGCTGCATGATGGTTTACAATATTAGTTTGCACTTTATAACCAAATCAAAGAGTAATGTGAAGCAAATAAACACATGTAGGTTGGAATTTAATATTATGACAGATTCAAGAAAAGTCTAGCTGAACCTCAAACTTTATGCTGGTTGTGCTGCTCCATTTTGAACTCGCAGGTTCCTTCAGGTCCAGCCCCACTGATAATCGAGATAAATTTACACCTCCACTTCCTGAGCGGGAGAAATTGTTTACAGGGATACCATGGACTCCAATCTCAGGTGAAAGAGAATGCTGGAAGAAGAAAAAGGGTGACACACAAGTAGATTTTAAGAATTTGCTACAAAATTTCACCCAAATTTGTAGGTTTCACAGATTAAATAACTTAAATTCAGCTTAAGATCCTCCAACTAGTCGGGGTTTAATGGTTTGATTTATCCTCCCGCTGGCACAAAGAAAACTCCATTTGAAAATAAGCTTATTGAACAGCATGGTCTTGCATAATCTCTCATGCCATAAAATATAATGATAGAAAAACAAAGCCAACCTGCAATACAAAAGACTGCTGAGCAAGCCATTCTGGAAGTGGCCTTCTATAGGCGACTAGGACATTTGAATCATACAGACCCTTGTCCCATGAAAGATCGAGCTTCTCACTTCCACCAAATAAGTTTGGATGTTTGATGCAAATACTAATCAGAACAAAAAAAGTTGAATTATTCATTCCACAATTCTGGGAGAACATTGCAATTCCCTCAACAACAAAATGCATAACACAAAGTTACCAAGTTCTAAATTTTGCCATACAGATCCAACCAAGATTTCACTTACATAAAATGATAACACCAAGGAAACAAACTATAAAGAACCAAGTTACAAAAATAAAAAATAAAAAAAACCGTAAATAAATTTCACAATATTTAATTATTTATTAATAGAATAAGGGTTACGAGGAAAACTCTAGGTCTATTATCATGTAAAGAAACAATTCAATCTAAAAGTTTAAGACGGAAAATGATGACAGCATTAATGATTTTTATATTAATATCTCTAACAAAAACTGAGATTCTTACCTCCCAATCACCAGTGAAAGAGGACTGCCAGAACTTCTGTTAGCGGAAAATGCAAAATAATAATCGGTAACATATTTATGAGTTTAAACAAAATAAATAAAAAAATAACATTTTTCAAATATGTTCCTGAAATAAATGAAGCCAACACAAACCTGAGGGTAGGGAACATCATAGAAGCGCATAGCTTGTGAGTAAAATCAACATTAACGTCAATCTTTGCTGTAAAACCACCCGAACAGATAGCAAAAAGAAAAACTTATCAGTAAAAACAAATATATTTAAAAAAAAAAAAAAGTTTTGCAATGAAGGGAGCAAACAAAAAATGAAAGATTTGAGCATTTGATTAATCTAACCTTTGCCAGCATGGATGCTCTTCTGAGCTCCCATCCCATTAAATATGCATCAACCATTAAATTATGAGAAACACAAAATTGAAACCAACATAAGAGGCACCAATGTTTAAAAGATTGTATAGTATGGTATTCGTGCACTGGAGACACAGACAGTCCTGCGTTTTTGTTTTCCAACGTTGGCAATTTATTCTGTTCTTAGCTTTCAACTTCTGTTATCCCTTTTGCTTCTCCACACTCCACAACACCCATTCCACGTGACACGTCAATTACTAGCTAATTGGGCCTTATGATTGTCATTATGTTGGCCCAATTCTCAGCCCATTTAATTTTCGACACGCTCCTCATTCACTGCATCAGCATCGTTCAGTTTTAGGGGAAACATAACGATACGAAACGTAACGAAACGTAGCAAAACGAGAACAGTGAAATAACGATGAATAACCACTTGATTGTGCATATCCCAGACAAGCAGCTACACGACCTTCACCACCAACCCACTGGTAACATTATCAAAACCTATTATTACTTCAAGCTTTTCGTTTTTCTTTGGTATTAACTGAACAGTGATGCTTTGTTTGCTACTTGCAGAGAACGTTTTTGCTTCAGCCATAGACCCAAAGCATGCCAACCAGATTGTGAGGTTAGCTCTTGTTCGAAATCTTAATGCCTATGAGCTTTATGAACTAATTTGTGGAAGTTTGTTAAATTTCTTGTTAGGCGTTTGAATCAGATAGCACCACTCGAAAACCTCCGTCACGTGAAACGAATTCAGAAGAACGTTCTAGAAGGAGGTCTGATGGTTTCTCATATCTTTTTTTCTTAATGCTATTTTTGTGTCAATTTGTTGTCTAATTTCCATTATTTTTTATTAAATGGATATCATTGATGAAGCTCTTAAATTGATCCTTTTTATTTTATTTTTAGTGAGTGAGTATATTCACTTTTAACAAATGCATAAACTCTCACACCTAAGTGTTGAAAATATTCTTGGCTGTGAATCAAGGTTATTGGAATATATATGAGTGTGTATAAAACCTATGAGTCCTGAAAAATCATAGTCATCAACTGTTGTGGAATTTAATTGCTGGTGGCATTGGGAATGTTTGACAGGACAAATACATCTATCTGTGATCTTGTGTCTGGCATCTGAAGGTGACAATCAATTGGATAATGTGCCACCTCATCTTCAGGAGTTGATCAATTCGTATCAGTTGAGTCCTTTTATCACAAAAGTGGGTCTTCGTTTATTTTGGTATTTTTTTGTTTTTACATTAGTTAATACTTGCTTATATTGTGGTTTGATCATAGAAAGATATAAGATGAAAAATATGAAGAGTGTTTCAAATATTGATTTCTAAATGGTTATGGCGAGTTTTGACTTATTTTGTTTTGATTATTGTGATTATGGTTGAAGTTGTATAGCTATATGATATTTATAGTGGAATGAATGGTAATTTACTTCTCATTTTCATGTAAGTAATTTCATATTTTAGTTTATGATACTAAGTTAATCATTAAAATTTAATCTCAAAGCTTCTATCATTTCTTCTTCTTCCTTTTTTTTGGTCTTCTAAAGTTCGCTAACTAAATCATCAATTTAAAAGAAACAGCAAACCCTCAGCATTGGAAATCAGTAATTTACATTTGAATGGAGTTTTAGTTTAATTTAATCATTTGTTTATCAAATGTCAATGTATGTTAGTTAACTGCCTATCCAATATTTTTTTAGGGTCCACTGTCAATGTAGACAAAGTAAGATTATTGATTAATTTAAGAAATTACCGTGAGTTTTGGTTGGAATCCTGAGGACTCTTGGTCTTTGTTGTTTTTACATAAGTTGGTTCGTGCATTAAATTTGTATTTAATTTACTTTAGGTCTGCAAATATGCTGCCACATCAAAAGAAGAGTGGCAAGAGCAATGCAAATTTTGGCCTACGTCATATCATCCGAGGACTTAGTAAGCTTCATATTGTTACTCTTTCTCTCTTTCTTTTGCATTATCTTTGCTGCCTTTTATAAAAAAATCAAAAACTGTTGGTTCCATTTTAAGTATATTAAAGTTCAGGTAGCTTATATATGAAAGCTATCATCAGATGAATAAAACAATCCATATTAAAATAATAAGTACTGTTAAATGAAATTCCAAGGAATACATCTTTTAACTTGAAGTGCTGATTGGCAAGACAGCCAGACACTTAATATAAAATATCTATGAGAGTTACCTGTTAGCCAACGTGTCTAGTTTGCTTGGTAATTCACACAGTAGTTGTAATTACTGGCGCTTCCTGGATCAGAATAATAAACTAGGGTGAGCACCCTTGTTTTTTTTAATATCCAGTGTGTAATCATTGTGTTAGGAACCCAGTTACACATGTGTATAAGAGGGATAAAAACAGACGAACATGGGCTGCTAAGGCTGAAATGGGCTCAAATCAATTGGGCAATGTCGAAATGGGCTCAAGCCAGATTGAAGGGCCATTGGGTAATGAATCTGTAACAGCTGGAGGGGATGACCAAGTTGCCCCTTAACAGAATGCATGCGTGGGAGGGCAAGGCTGGGGGAATTCTGTTATAAGGAAGTGGAGACGCATGATACCAGATATCAAGAGAAAATAGTAGAACATTGGTGCTTGGGAGAGAGTGAGACCTCTCCAACTGTCTCACGCTTATCTTTACTTTTCGTTCTGCTTTGCATTGTTATTTTTCTTACAGAAGAGTTGTTAGTTTACTTAAGCATTGTATTTGAATTCTAGTCTCGGTTGTAATTTGTTTCACAAATATATGAAAATGGATTATTCAGTCCCATAACTGGTGTTTCTGAGTTGATTGCTGTTATTGAATTGGAAGTTCCTAACACATTGTTTTCAATTTTCGTAAATAACCCAGGCTTGATTACATTTTTATGATATATCTTGTAATTATAGTATCTGACATATAATATTTGTCGGTGGTTTGTATGAAAGTTTTATTCTATGTATTGATCTAAGCAAAGTATATTCTGTGGGTAAAAACTGGGTGTGTTGGGAGTTTGACTGGGAAAGGGACAAAGGAGGTTTTTGAAATTTTGGACTGTGTAAATATTGAAATTGGAGACATGGTGGATGTGAGGACCCTCTGGTCCATCGAGGTCTTGTTTTTATTTGTTTCACACGTCAGAAAAATTCTGATCATCAAATTTTTACAAAACATATTAAAGCATGGTATTATTTATTTATTGTTTTGAGTGAAATTTTGTGGATGTCATATGTTGGATATCTCAACATGTATTGGTTTCATATTTGTCAATAATCTTACTAGATGAGAATACAAAACCTTGTCTTGTATGATAATAGCTGACTTTGCTAATGGAGTTGGCTTGGCATTTTCTATTAAATTACAGCAACATTGATGGCATTACTGGATTTAGCGAGGAGGACTCACAATTAGTTTTGAAGTTTATGCAATCATCTATTGAGTTGGCAACATCTGAAGGCTTGGTAAATGTGCAATTTTTTCCTTTTTCATACAATTTGTGCACAAGAAATAATGCACTCATACCTGACTTAACTTCAGTTGCTTCACTTCATGAGAAACAGCTTGAATTATTTTTAATGCGTTCAGCTGCTACTTACCTAAATTTTGATCTGTTTAGGTAGTCAATGCTGCAGTGATAGTGGATCCTTCAGCTAAGCAAATAATTTCTAGTGCACGTGATCAGGTTTTTGCTTGGAACTCTTGCAAAGAGGACAGTAGCATCGACTCCAGCTTCTATAAAAAACCAGAATTATTAAGTTCCAATCCTATTTCCAATGGATTTACACCCCATGAACCATTGCATACAAATGGTTCCTCCAATCAGCTCAAACAACCATATAAGGGTGTTGCTTGTTTATATCCTTGGCAATGGGCTGAGCAGCAATCACATTCACAGAGTTCATGTCATTGGCATCCTTTGCAACATGCTGCCATTGCAGCTATAGAATCATCTGCTGCCAGGGATAGATCTTTTTTTCCCAGTGAGGGGAACAATGAAGAAAAATATTTGGAACTGGATCACGAGAATTCTTCTTGGACAAGCTCTCCTACAAAGAGACAGAAAATTGTTTGTGCGAATGTAAGTTTACGGACACCTGATATTTGGTCTATTTAAGGAACCTGGCTAGTGTATACTTTAGTAACCAGTTGCAGCTGCTCATCTATATGAAGTTTTAACTTTACCACTCCAACAAAAATATTAAGAACGTCCTGAACTCCTGGTATCGCTTTCTTAGTTTCAAGTAACTTATTCTGTAGGAAACTTTATGGAGGTTTTTATGACCTTAAAATATTAAGTCTGTAATATTGTTTGCATAAATATTGTGCAGATGGCTAAGGAGGCAGAAGCATGCATTTACTTGACATGTATATTATCTTTACAACAGTTGTCCAAAGAATTGTCTAGATGGAAAACTCTGACAATTAGTTATTGCTGATAACCTAAACCTAATGAAGCATTTCACACCAAAGTCAACATTGGCAATATGGAAACATAATATACATATGCAATGACCTTTATGTTGATTATAGTTGTTGATCATTTTCAATCGAGTATATTACGTTGAAATCTTTATTTTGGTATTGGATTTGGGGTTTCAGGTTGAGGATGATGATAAATTGAATACTCATAGTCTGACTTCTGACCAGCTGTCAGCGCGCCCGTACTTATGCACTGGTTATGACATCTATCTTGTTTGGGAGCCATGCCCAATGTAAGCTTATAGACAAGATACTTCTGTAACTTCGTTGAATTCCCTTTGAAGTCTGAATTGGTCTTGTTTACTTATCTATGAGGGGAATACCAAGATAAGAGGCTAGCAATAGCATTTTGATTCTCCAATGCCCTGTGCCTCATAGAATGATGAGAGAAATTTTATAATTCTGATTCTCCTTTTATATGAGGTTTCACTTTCAGATGATTAAATCTTATCTGATATATTTGCCTAAATTTGCCCTCCACTGTGATGCCAGGTGTGCTATGGCTCTTGTCCATCAGAGAATTAGGCGGATATTTTATGCTTTCCCAAACCCTAATGCCGGTGCCTTGGGTAGTGTTCACAGATTACAGGGAGAGAAGAGCTTAAATCATCATTATGCTGTTTTCAGGGTTTTGTTACCTGAAGAAGCCCTCCATAAACATCATGCTTAAGTTGCAGAAACTGAGGAAGCCAGTATTTGTTAAGTAGCAGATTAGCTTCTTAAGATGCAAGAGAAGATGAAGGCTTTTAGCTGGGAAAACTATTTATTAGTGAATTTTGATAGTTCGGTAATTTATTAATTGTTAGAACGGTTTTCTGATAGGACTCGCCTTAGGATTCTCATTTTTTTGGTTGTTTTTGTAAGCATTTTTTGTCCTTGTCAAGGAAACCAGGGTCATATTGACCCATGTTCCAATATAGCTATGTATTCAGATTTTGCTTATGTTTAAACTAATATTACCAATCTAATACATTTTCAGAAAAATTATGGTATACTGAATTTTTTTTTAAATGACAATTAATTATAGTTATTTTTCTAATTGCAGTATTGTCACATCACATGATTACAAGTTAATATTAAACGAGGACAAAGTTATCTCTGAGTCACAAAATAGCCTTGCAGCTTATTTATTCTACTGTACAGTGTCAAGCTATAGCTCTATTTTGATGAATTTATTAAGGTAATGAGCACTTACGAAGTTTTTGGCAATGTTTAGTTCAGCTTATTGAAACAACTTTTGAAATTGATATAAGATATTTTAGGTTTATTTTCATAGTTAAATAAAAACTTATAAAAACAAATATTTGTAAAGCTAAAATTAACTTAAATGGTAATTTGTTATAATAATGAGAAAAATATTTCTGCAGTTAATGCAGATAAGTTATCTGCATTTATTTCAAAACAACGTCGTTTTGATATTGAAATCTTAAAAAATTATAAATTTTCGCCTCAAAACGATGTTGTATTGGGCTTACTGCAGATAACTTATCAGGAAAAACGAACCCTATAATAATTCTGATTAGATTAATTTAGATGAAATTTTCAATTATTATTATTATTAATTTTTTTTAAACAATTTTGATTTTTGAGTTTCAGTTTGTTAATCCGACTTTACATAATTTGACAAATTGATCATGCTAGGCTGGTTTGATATTATTACTCTTTTAGTGTCAATTCGTGTTTAAATTAATTTTAATCTTAAGATAACTTTAAAAAATAATTATTTTTATAAATAAGTGTTCTCCAAAAGAAAAATCATATTTTATGATTGGGAGATGTTATACTTATTAATACTAAGAACATTATTCAAAACATAAATCATATTTTACAACTCTTGCTACTAAACTAATACTAAGAACATTATTCTAAATACAACTGAAAAAAAAAACTTTTGCCGCTTGCAACAATTTCCGCTTTCAAATAATTATATTCTATGACAAATAAAAGCTTTTTAAATGAATTTAAAAATGAGGTTTTTTTGGTGGTTTAAAAAATGAAATTTTATTAATACAATAACCACACTTGAAATGTACTAGTTATATTATATTTATATCATGCATAAAAACTAGAATTTTAAACATTTTTTTTATCAAAAATACATTCATAGTTCATAATAATAAAAATGATATTTAATATTTAATATGATACTAATTTTAATTTAATAATAGTGATTTTTTTATGTCTTTAGAAAATTATGTTGTTACTACATTATTATTTTAAATATTTTTTTATTAAATTATCCTTTTGAAAAATTAATATATCACAACATAATTCTTTAAAAATGATATTATTAAGTTGGTTTTTAAAATGGGAAAAAAAAGTGTTTTTCTTATGCCATAGACTATGATGCACCGGCACTGACACGAGACACGGGATACGACTCGACACGCCGACACGTTAATTCCAGAAAATGTCATATTTCGACACGTTGGGATACGTTTTGATATTAAATAATGTTTTTAAAATATATAATATAATTTATATTTTATACATATAACAACCTATAATAAGTCATATACCCAATCAAATATTCAAATTTCATAACATAAATATAAACAAAATTAATTTTTCGTACCTTGTTAATTTTTTCATGTAAATATCATAACAGAAAAAAATTGATTTTTAGTTTTTTTTATTTTTAGTTAATAAAATAAAATTAAGAAGTAAAAAAAAATGTGTCGGAACGTTGACCGCGTGTCGGAAAATGTTGACTGCGTGTCCAAAAAAAGTGTCGAAACGTGTCGGAGCATTGACCGCATATCCAAAAATATTGATCGCGTGTCGGAATGTATCGGTGTCTATAGACTCAAATTTCTTTATATTTTTTTTAAATATGGGAGGCCCCACCATGCTTTTGTGTCTGAGGGGGCTTTCTAAGGTACTATAATCCCATCATTGAAGAATTAATTTAAAGAAATATTATTTCTGTTTTTAAAGTAGACAAAAGAATAGAGAGAGAAAATAGAAAGAAATGAGAAACAAAAAAATGATGGGGTCGCTCCTTTTATGTTTAAGTAGTAGATAAATGTAGGAAGGTATCTTGGAGATATGATGTGTCAAGGTAGAGTTTCTAAGAACTTATATGGAGGGTTGGTGGAAAAAGTTAAGAGCAAGCTTAAAAGTTGGGAGCAACAGTGCCTTTCACAAGCAAGTAAGATTACTCTTTCTCAATCTATTTTGTCTACAATTCCATCTTATCAAATGCAAAGTTGTAAACTTCCTTTGATGGTGTGTGAGTAAGGGTGTGCGTGGAGCGGTTCATAACCGGTTTTAACAAGAACCGAACCGATTTTAAATGGTTTGGTTTTCAAACCGAACCGATTTTTTCTTTTAAAACCAGTTTTTTAATTTTCTAAACCGGTTTCAAATCGTTTCCAAAACCGGTTTATGGTTTATAACCGGTTTTGAATTAAAACCGATTTTAAACCGGTTTTGATTGAAAATCGATTTTAAACCGGTTTTAAATCAACACCTGTTATGAACCATAAACTGATTATCAATTTCAAAATCGGTATTTTAACAAATTCAAAATCAGTTTTTGATTAATTGTGCTATTTTATAAGTAGTCGTTTGTTTCTCCCAGTTATAGGTAGTTGACCAACTATTTCTTGCAAGAATCTTCATTGTTTTGGAACTCTAAGTACGAAATGATTCTTATAGAAATTATTTCACGTTATTTTTTAGAGTGATTGATAGAAGAATTGTTGAACTAATTTAAAATTATAAAAAAATTGTTCTTCGTTCTCTCAAGATTTATGTTACTTAGAGTTTCATTTGAACTGATGGAGGAAGGTATGGATAGGGATGTTCAAAATGTCCAAAAGAACCAAACCAATCCATAACCAGACTGCTCCACATTTTAAAAATCGATTATTTTTAAAAATCGGTTTCATATGAAACTGTATTTTATTTTATAAACTTGTTATTTATCAAACCATAAAAATAATTGGTTATCCATAACCAAACTGCTCCATAATTAAAGAACAAATAAGTAAATTCGTTGTGAGTTGTCCTTTTAACGATGTTGATTCATCATCTTAAACATCTTAGAGATGTTAAGTCAATTGATTAATTTCGTTGCTCTTTTCGTTTATGATTTTTTAACTTCATCTTTGCCATTTCAAAGCCTTTGCCTTGTCAAGTTGTGAGTTTACCCGGAGGTTTTTATGTGGTTATTTTTTTTTTGGAAAAAAAGTTGTTACATTACATAAGAAGTGCTTTCTTAGGATGTGACCTTTCGATTTATGTGTAATTTTTTTTAAATAAATATTTTCTACTTGAGCTGCTTAACTTTTTTTGCTAGTTTATTGTTTGAAAGTTTGAGTTAATTGACTAATATAATAGACATGATAAAAGATAATACTTATTTGTTCTTTAATTGTAAAGCAGTTTGATTATGGATAACCAATTATTTTTATGTTTTGGTAAATAACCGGTTTATAAAATAAAATGTAGTTTCATATGAAACCGGTTTTTAAAAATAACAGATTTTTAAAATATGGAGCAGTTTGATTATGGATTGGTTTGGTTCTTTTGGACATTTTGAACACCCCTATGTGTGAGAACATAGAGAAGCTGTAAAGAAATTTTATATGGGGTGATAATGAAAAGGCTCGTAGACATCATTCCATTAATTGGAATATAGTCACATCTCCTAAACTTCATGTTAGCCTGGGGTTGAGAAATTTAGCTCAGATGAATGATTCTTTTCTGGCAAAAAAGGCGTGGAAAATTTATACAGAGCCAGACCAGCTTTGGGTGCAAGTGCTTCAAGCTAAATACAAGGTTGGTAATAGGATAAATTCCTTTTTTGCTGCAAAAAAGGGTGATTCTAGTCTATGGAAAAATGTGTGCAGGATGTGGCGAGGATAATATGGTGTGGGAATTTTGAAATGGTAAGGAGGTTAGGTTTTGGAAGGACAAGTGGTTGCCAAGCTCCTTGACATTGGAAGATTTTGCTGTTAATGAGGACACACAACAGCTGGATAACTTAAAGGTTGCTAATGTAGTAAAGCAATCAGGTGAGTGGGATTTTATTAAGCTGAATAATTAGTTACCAATTGATATTATTCGTAGTGTTTTGCCTCCCATGGTCAAAGATGGACCTGACAAAAAGATATGGGAGATCCAAAAATCCCATTCTATTTCTGTTGGTGCTTTATATGATTATCTTTCTAACAATGAAGTTATTGATGATGATACTGAGAAGATTTGGAGTAGGCTTTGGTCTTGGAAGGGACCTCGCAAAATCAAAAAATTTGCATGGAAGCTGCTGCATTAGAAACTGTTAACAAATAGTATGATTTCCTCTTGGTATGGTGGAGATGGATTGTGTAATTGTGGAAGTGGTGAGTTGGAAACTATTATTCATTCTTTAAGAGACTGTCACAGGGCTAAAATGGTTTGGGATTGTCTTATTCCAACTACACATAGTGCTAACTTTTATAATGCTACAATAGATCACTGGCTTACATTTAATTTCAGTGATGATTTTTTTCAGAGTGATCATGACAGGTGGCTTTCTATTTTTATGGTCGCTTGCTGGAAAATTTGGAGTTGGAGGAATATGTTGAATCATGGTGGAAATGTGCGACTGATTGGGAGTAGAGTACAAATAATTAAAAATTATGTTAAAGATATTGATATGGCTGCATCACTTCAAAATTCATATAGATATAATCCTCATTTCAAAAATGTTATAGTAACTTGGAATTTTCCTGAGGAAGGCTTTGTGAAGGAGAATACTGATGGAGCATCCCGTGGTAATCCTAGCATGGCAGTTTGTGGAGGAGTAATTAGAAACTCTCAAGGTATTTGGTTGGACGGATTTGCTTATAGGTTGGGCTTTTGTTCTTCCTTTAAAGCAGAATTGTGGGGTATTTTGAGAGGTTTAGAGAGGGCTTGGAGTAGTGGTTTATAACACCTCGCATTTCTAAATTATATATTAATATATTAAACATGGATTAAAGGGAAGAATTAGTGAAAATCCTGAAAATCAAGTCAAAATACAAAGGAAGGGTAAACCGGTAGTTAGCCAAACATACAACCCTAGGAAGGTAAAATTGAGTAGGAGGTCTCAAATGATAAAAATAACCCTGGAAACGGATTCAGAACGAAAAATTGAGTGGTTAGGCAAGTTTCAGAAAATTCAGCGAATAGTATTTTTACCGGGTAAAAATATCGCGGTACAGTTGCACCGTAAATCGTGTCGATTGAATTTTGAGCTCTAGGTTTTGGATATAAGTTATAAATGGTGTATAGGACTAGAAAATATAATTTTTGATGGAATTTGTCGGAAATTAGTGAGTTTGGGGAAGCGTGCCTACAGCGCGCATAACAGCTTAAAACAGCATTTTCTCCGAACGACCGAAAAACTCAGGATTCATCTGATCAAGGGTAATTAAAGAACAATGGTTAATGTTAAAAATTAGAGTTTCTAAATAGGTTATGAATTTACGGACGTTTAGCGGATTAAGCGGGAGTTTTAAATTAGTTTGAAATCGCGTGAGGTGGCGTTGGGACCCATCCCACTTAAATCACTTAAGCCACATGGACAATCACTATTCATGTTCATCTTCCCCTCCCTTTCTCTCTCCTAAAACCGATCAGCCCCTTCCTCCATGGCCTTTGCTTCCAAAAATTTCTTCCTCTAATAACTCCTTCAATACTACTTCAAATCAAGAAAAGTTTGTTAGCAAAGTTGTTGGAAATTGTAACACCCCGTATATATCCGGTAATGTTATCAAACTATCGTATTAAGTTGCGCTTAATTAAAAATTGCGGAATAACTTCTTTTCAATTATGATGTCATTAATCATTACCAACTTGATTACTTAACCATTTTCAAAACATCGCCTGTATGTACATTGCAATAAACAGCTAACTGAAATACCCCATTAATTAAATAACATAAGTATGTCTCTAGTCACTGAACTACCACACGTAGACCGGACCAACTAGCAGTTTATACAACTCAACTCAAAATTACTAACAACATAGTGGCATGGACAACTCTCATGCTCACCCAAATAAGGCAACAAAGCCCAACATAAGTCTCAACTCAATAATCATAAACGACAGAAAACATAAACAGCATCCAATCTAGTTATGCCAGCATAATATGAACAGCACTAAACATCAACTAAGCTCTGGCCTCCTGCCGCCAGAGGCATCAGTCCCCATACTACCTGAACCTGAAATAAGCATTCCCCAAACGTGGGGTGAGATCTCTAAACAAGAAATCTCAGTAAGGCAAGGGGTCCTCAAGGATCTTCCACCCCAAGCTCACTTACATGTGCAATATAAGTTCAAAAGCAGTTTATCATCATCAGTTCTAAAATAGTGCAATGCAGCAGATAATCATGTCATGTGTGTCAATTTTATTCTACTGGCCAGAGAAATGCAGAATTTATATACGTCTAATACCCACAAATAGTGCAAGATGCTACTTGCATCCACCCCGGATCACCGTCTTGTATGGCGCCACATACTCAGGCTTACCGTCAAGATGGAACAACACATGCATATTAAAAGCCATTACACATAAAGCTCAACAGCATTTCAAATATCCAAAACATGAACACAACATGCATATAATCATACCCCCATGGGACATGGTGAAACCACAACATGGCTAAACCGAGGACACGAAAGCTTACCTCTTAAGTAATCAATCCAAGTCAAGTCCACACAAGCTCAATGTCCAAACACAGCAGATCATAATCTGATTTAGAACCAGCAAGCATATCAACATTCATAGCTCCATAGCATAAACATAAAGACTACGTTTTCCTTTTACGTTTTACGTCTTAAGGCTTCCCACAAAGCCATAAGCCATTAATCACTTGATTCTGACTTAGTTAAGTATTTACAGAAGTTCAACTCCATCAAAATAGAGTCCACAAACTCATAGCTCAGTTCTGTATGAACAGTACCTTACTGTTCCTCGAAAACACAAAATATCCGGATATTCCTCGGGGGCATATTCGGATATTCATATCTGGATATCAGAGACCCCATATCCGGATATCAATATCCAGATATCATATCAGGATATGCATATCTGGATATCCATATCCGGATATTTCACGACAGAATGCAGTTCTGCATTTCGTGAAGATATCCTTCAAAGGTACCACTTTTACCCATTTACAGAAGCCTAAACATGCATTTCTAGGTTTGTTTAACGTTACCCACCCTTAAGTTATCAACTTAGCTCATTATATGCATCAAGATTCCAGTTTTAAGCATTAAACTCATGGTCAAAGGTTGGTATAACATACCCAAGCTCCAAAACTCAGAAGCAAAGGCTCATGGAGCTCTCCAAACAGCTCCAAATATGCAGACCAAGATGATGCACGAAAATGCCACACCAAAGGTTGGTTCTTTCTTCACAAAGGTGACACTTTGAAGCTCAAAATGTCATAACGATGGCTTCACAACATGGCTTCACAACACCCAACCACCCAAGGTCAGCACCCACACCCACTCACAGTGGCTGAAAACTTAGAATGCACACTCACACTCCCTCACCATGCAAGCTCTCACAAGCCCAAGGTATTTTGGAGAAGAAACCAAGAAGAAAAGAGGCTCCTTGGCTCCCAAAATGGAGGAGAAGGTGGCAATGGATGGCTACTACAAGGCTCAGCAAAAACTCACGTAGAGGCAACAATATGGCCTAGGGTTTTGTGCAAAAGTCTTATATATAGGCCACTTAAGAATTAAACACACAGTATTAACATTAATTGCTACTCTTAGCATTTTAATCCCAAACTCAGGATTCTTAACCTACTCAATTTTACAAGAATTATCATATTTTTCTTATATTTTTCAAAGCACCTTTCCGGTACGCGTTTTTCATAGCTAGTCCCAGTTTCTGGCACCAGTTCTCATTATTTTAACTTGAAACTCATTTTACAAGTCCTACATATTATTTTAGTAATTATCATGTACTTATTATAATTTTTCAGGATACTTTTTCGGTACACATTTATACCGATTAGCAGAACCGGTATTTGCAATTTTCGTCAGAAAAGCGACTTTCAGCATTATTACTCACTTACTATAATTATTAGAGCCTCATAATAATTATTAGGGTCAATTATAGAATTATCTCATTAAACTCATAATTAACTGATTAATTTCCTTAATTAACGGTGCGGGTTCTTACAGAAATCATCACCCGAACACATCCCACCGATTAGTTTCCCTTGAAACCTCTCATTTGTGAGATAAAGGGCAAAGTCAGCCACGAAAATGAAGAGGATTTTTGTGATTTTGGAGTTGTTTGCTCAAGCCATTGCTTGGAGATCAATTGGAGGAGTCTTGTGACTTAATTGTGGGTAAGTTTCAACAACTTTCATGGATTGATTTGATGATTTAATTTCATGAAAACCTAGGGCTTGTATGCTTGATTTATGGAGTTAGAGAGTTGAAAATGAGATTGTGTATTAGATAAATATGTCTTAGAATGATGTGTTGGAGCTATAAATGCATTAAAAATTATTAAGAAAATGTGCTCATAACTTAGGAAAATTTGGATGAAATGTTATGACTTTGTGTTGGAGATTGTTGTTAGGATTGTGTAATTGGATTGTTGGATGTTTATATGAGTTAATAATAGGATTGTATGAGGTTTGGAGAAGTTGAATTGGATTGAAAATCCCTTGGTATATGCTTATGTGCATTTCGGCCTTGTGAGGGAAAATGAGGATTGGATGTTGTAAAAATTAATTGGTTGATGTGTTGTGTTGTTAAATGGCAATTAGAAGGGTTGTGTGATGGTTGGAAGCTTGGAAAATCAATGGAAAAATATTGGATGGTGTTGGATTATGTATTGAACCTAGAGTAAATTAATTGGCATAATGATGTTTGAATGATGTAGGATGCAAATTGGCACCTAAAATGTCATTGGGGTAACCTTGAGATGCTTAAGAAAAATGAAAAGAAAATAAAGAAAAATATTTTGTAATTTTGCACTACAATGGCCGAACCTACCATGGTGTAGGGGAGGAATTTGACGTTTTTGGATTTTGATAGAATTACCGTGTGTTGATGATCTGTACATAGTCATTGTAGGTTGTCGTACGTGGATTTGAACCCCGAACCGTGAGCTCGGTGGGTTGCCCTTGGTCCCGGACCAAGTGGGATTGTGGCATTTCTGTTGTGTACCTAGGTCGGGAAATATACTGCATTGGAGCTGTGGGAGAGGATTATACAGGTAACCTCTTGGTACTGGGGTTTGATCCCCTTGTGTGTTCCACCATGCCCGTTAAGGGTAATGGTAGGAAGTGTATGTAAATAATATAGGATAACATGTTCATGCATATTGTATGTGTGTTGGTACATAGGATGTACCGTGTCTCTAGCCAGTAGACTGTTTGCCTTCGGGCGTTACGGACTTCCACTGGATAGGTCTCCGTGAGGGAGTTCCAGTTGACCTGAGATCATGGTGTGATCCGGATAGGAGCACACTAGGAAGTCTCGCATGGATATGGATGGAGGGTGCCATGGTTTGATGTTCTGGGAACACGCCTTGGTTTGAAACCCGTAGGTGTAACACCCCGTGTATACCCGGTTTGTTAACATGTCATCGTATTAATAAAAAAATTGCGAAATATCTTTTTCTTTTCAATTATGACGTCATTATCATTACCGAGTTGAATTACTTAATTGTTTCCATAAAAACATCCCCTGTATGTAAATTGCAAATAGACAGCTAACTGAAATACCTCAATATATAGATATAAATGTGAGTATCTAAGTCATGGAACTACAACACATAGTCCAGATATAATCCTGATACATTATTACAACTCGAATCTAAGATAAGACATAACCAAGTCAACGTGGCATGGACAATCTCCATGCTCACCAAATAACGACATAACAACAGAGTCTCAACATGGTAATCCAAAAATGAAGCTAAAATCATAAAGCAGTAAATAGGATCCAGCATCCAAGTATAACAGCAAAACAACATAAGTAGATATCATCAATCAACTAAGATCTGGCCTCCTGCCACTAGAGGTATCAACCCCTTGGTTACCTGAACCTGAAATAAGCGCCCCCAAACGTGGGGTGAGATCTCTAAACAAGAAATCTCAATAAGGCAAGGGGTCCTCAAAGATCTTCCACCCCAAGCTCACTTACATGTGCAATATAAGTTCAAAAGCATTTAACAGTATAAGTTCCAAAACTATGTTGTGCAACATATATTCATGCTATGTGTGTCACAACTATTCTACTGGCCAGAGAAATGCAGGACGTACGTCTACAACCCTACAATAAGTACAAGGAACACCGCTTGCACCTCACCCACAGCCTCACCCTCTTGTATGTACCACATACTCAGGCTTACCGTATAGGTGGAACACCACATGCATATCATAAAGGCACTCGCATATAACAGCTCAACAACATTTCACAAATCAATATATCATGAAAACAATATCATGCATATAACTATACCCCCATGAGACATAGTGGAACCAACAATGGCTAAACCGAGGACACGAAAGCTTACCTTGCAAGCTAACAATCCAATGCCAAGAGTCCACACACAGCACAATCACAATCTGTTAGGACCAATAACAACATCAATATTTATACTTTACAAGCATATGATATAAAGACAACGCCTTTCCTTTGCGTTCCATGTCTTAAGGCTTCTCACAAAGTCACAAGCCCTTAATCCCTTAATTCTGACTTAGATTAATTACTACATAAGCTCAACTCCATCAATCTAGGGTCCACAAACCCCAAACATAGTTCTGTATGAACAGTACCGTTACTGTTCTCGGAAACCCAAAATATCCGGATATATGTCGTAGGCATATCCGGATATCCCATATCCGGATATCATATACGGATATGCATATCTGGATATCACAAAGACCCAATATCCGAATATCAATATCCGGATATCATTTTCGGATATCAATATCCGAATATTTCGCGACAGAATGCAGTTCTGCATTTTTGCGAAGATATCCAGCAAAGGTGGTTCATTTCCAGCATACAGAAGCTTAAACATGCGATTTAAGGTGTGTTTAACATTACCCAACGTTAGGTTATGATCATAGGTTCATTACATGCATCAAGGTTTCATTTTTAATCACTAAAACTCATGATCAAAGGTGATGAAGCTTACCCAAGCTTAAACTCAGCAAATGAACACCCTTGGAGCTTCCCACCCAGTTCTCTCGGCTCTGACTTGCAAAGAAACAAAAATGGCACACAAGGTGGTTCCTTTCTTCACAAAGAAAGCTTCTTTAACCTAAAAAATCTACCACAAAGGCTCACACAACCCTGACCACCAAGTCAACCTCACAACACCTCACACACAGAAGCTAAGACACATAAATAGAGGCTTCTCCCCACTCACAAAGCTATCTCACACTAACTCAAGGTTTTAGAGAAGAAGAATCAAGAGAAAGGTGATAACTTGGTCACAAAATGGTGAAGAAGGCAATAGAACAGTGCTTATGGTCAGCCACCCCCAGGAGTTTCACGTAGGAATGCATACATGCCTAGGGTTTTGTGCTAAAATGCATATATATAGCCATTTAATTTTTAAACACACTGTATTAGCACTAATATCTACGCTTAGAATTTTAATCCCAAACTTTGGAATCTTAACCTACTCATTTTTCTAAGATTTATCATATTTTTATTTTATTTTTCGCAGCACCTTCTGGGTACGCGCTTTTCCATAGCCAGTACCAGTTCTGGCACCAGTTCTCATTATTTTGATCTGAAACTTGTTTTACAAGTCCTATATAATATTCTAGGAATATTCATGCACTTATTTTAATTTTCTGGGATACTTCACCGATACGCATTTATACCGAGTAACATAATCGGTATCTGCACTTTTTGTCAGAAAAGCGACTTTCAGCATTCTTAATCACTTGTTATAATTATTAAAACCTCATAATAATTATTAGGGTCAATTATGAAATCATTCCCTATTTCTCACATTTATTTATTAATTTCCTTAATTAGCGATGGGTTCTTACAGTAGGCTTATATGCCGAGCCAATAGGTTGGACGTTGCGTGGTTTTGGCATTGACCATTTCAGCTTCGTCGTATTTTGTATCCCTATGCTCCCCTATTTCACTAAATCCCTTGCTTTATCCCGTTTTCGGATGTTATGTTATGTTATTTATATGCATCGAAGTGAGCCATTGAGCGGAGTATTCTCCAGAACCTCTGGGTTGCTGAGATATATTCGTATATCTCACCCCGCTTTGGAGGCTTTATTTCATGAGGTAGCAGTGGTGCTGGAGCGGTGGGCAAGAAGCCCGTAGGGTGATTGGACGTAGGGTTTGTTATTTTGCATTTTGTTGGTCATTGGGCCTAGACTAGACTTAGGTCATGAACAATGCATATGATTAGGAGAATTATTATCATTTTGTTCATGATGTATATTTTGTCTAAGTTTAGTCTCGAGTACCTTGTTTATTTTGGGATATGTATTATGTTATTTGAAGGTTATGATTTGTAAAGTGTAATATGTCACTTGGAAGATTTGTAATTTGTACATGAATTGATGTAACCATGAAGTATATAATATGATGAAAGGGCAATAGGCTATTCTAGGATGTGAATGATGCTTTATAATTCAAAGAATGCATGCAAATGGATTATGGTGATTGAAATATGTTAAGTTTGAAAATATAAGTAAAGTGATGGAAATTGAGTAATTTGATATAAACTGTGATGGGTTGTAAGAGTCCCAAGATATTGCTGGTCCTTGTGTGTGCCACCCAATGATTATTAGGTACAAATTGAGGTCATAGGACACTTTTGCAAACTTGGGGATTATTGGAAAAACAAAAGAAACTCTGGCGAATTTTTTAGAAATTGGCAGAATTTAGGTGAACTTTGGGAGAGCATATCTCCCTCCACAGAGGTCTGATAGGGACGTTCCATATGCCGTTTTGAATCTTGAGATTTCCTCTATCTTGTGGTAAAATTTTGGATTTTTCTGGGTTGGGTGTCGGCCTGTAGAAGGCATAGAACGCAGACTGCCCTGTTGGCCCCTGCACATGGGACTTATCAGGACCGAGTTTGGGAAAATTATTCCTGTTTCGTTTCTTGGTCATATTAGGTGTATGATATGCCCAATTGAAGCTTGAGGTGTCTAGTTTGTTGTATAAAAATTTTAAAGCAATTGGTTGAGTGGAGTTTCCAGAATAATTAATTGAGTGAAGAATGTTTGGAGCTGTTTTGGGGTTGGCTGACAGATTTGCTTGTCTAACTTCAAACGGCGATATCCGGAGCAAACGATAACTTTATGACTCGTGTGATAGCTTCCTAGAAATTTAATTAAGTCTAGAATAACATACTAAAAGATGGGAGGCTTGTAGAATGCGGTTTGTCCGCAGAAAATTAAAGACCGAACCATGTTCAGATAGGTAGAAAACGTAAAAGTGAGGTTTTAGCTAAGTGAGTTTATGGGTACTGTTTAGTGACTTGAGAGATGTAATATATGATATAAAAGTAGTCTAAATAATTATTCCGCAAAGAGTTTACAGTTACGGTCACAACTTTTATTATTACACTTTTTATTGTTTTAAATACTCGCGTAATAAACGAAAAAAGTTTACTTGCATTTTTATAAATGAATTGTTGTGGTTGTAACTGCGCTTAATATCATAATTAATGTTAACAATACCGGAGTACAACAGAATGTTACATGGTTATAGAAATATTATTTTAGAAAGTGATTCGCTTATGGCAATTACTGTGCTCACCAAATGTGGTGTAGTAGTCCGTGAGGTGCATTTGATTTCTCGTATACAGACGTGGCTTGGAAAGGATTGACAGGTTCGTCTTCAACACAACTTCTAGGAAGACAACACTTGTGCAGACTGGTTAGCTAACTTTATATTGGATGCTTCTGAGCAAGCTGATCATTGTGTTTGTAGTCAACCTCCTTTTGGTATTCATCCTTTATATCTGGGTGATTTTGCTTTAGTAGGAAGGGCTCGTGCTGTCGCACTCCCTGGATAGTTTTCTTTTCTTTGTTTTTTGGGCTTTTAGCCTTTTTATTTATCAAAAGAAAAAGAAAAAGTAGTAGATAAATTTATCTGTTTCAAAAGCAGAAATCCTATTTTATTACGTATTGAGTAAACATCATTTTTGGTCCCTAACAAAAAACACGGTCTCCACTTTAGTCCCTTACAAAAATAAATTAGTGAGTTAGTCCCTAACAAATTCAAAGTGGACCTATTTTAGTCCTTTTGAGGGACTAATATGGGTCTTTTTTGAATTTGTGAGGGACCACGATTTCAACTAAATGGGTCTACTTTGAATTTATTAAGGACTAACTGACTAATTTATTTTTGTAAGGGACTAAAGTGGGGACCGTGTTTTTTGTTAGGGACCAAAAATGGTATTTACTCTTACGTATTTTGAGCACTTTATTATTATTATTATATAACTAATTAATTTAAAATTATTATTATTAGAATTTTATTAATCTCACATTAAAGAGATAAATTATCTTATATCATAAAGACAAGTTTTTGAACTCTGGAAAAGAAAAAAAAGAAAAAAATAGCACGGTTATGAAATCTACGTGTGCGTAGGAGAAAAAGTTATGAGAGATAGCGTAAGACTAATTTTTCGCTTATTATTATTATTTTGGATGATCGTCACCATTTGCAATTGCGAGTGCGGTGTGCGTCAGTGCTTGTGCTGGTGTGTTTTTGTTCTGTACTTTTTCCCTTTTAGGATGAACAAATTAACTTGTCTTCAATAACTTATAAAGGTTGAAGGAAAACCGGTCGAGACTCGAGAGCAGAGGGAAAATTCCAGGGTTTCTGTTTCAGAGAAGAGAAGCTCGTTCGTGTTTGGGTTCTGGTGGATTCGATTCGATTCGATTCGATTCCAGCTACAATACAATGGGGAAAAACCAGAAATCAGGGCTAGGTAGATCCTTGGTGAAGCAGCATAACCAAATGGTCCAGCAGAACAAGGAAAAGGGCTATTCCTACCAGAAGAAGGTTCTCGAATCCTTCACAGAGATCAGCGACATCGACGCCATCATCGAACAAACAGAACACTCTCAACCTCTCTTTGACGCCACCCATCACTCCCTCCCCAACCGCCTCATCAATCTGTAAGAAGGGCCAACTTATTTATTTATTTTGTTAATTCCAATTTATTTGGACATTTTTCCTTCAATTTGTGTTTTTCTTTTTGTTGTTGTATGAGTGTAGGGATTCGAACTCTGGCACTGTAATGAATGACATGACACCTGAAGAAATGAGGAAGCAACAGAAAAGGGAGGAGGCGCTGCATGCTAGTAGTCTCCGTGTTCCACGTAGGTTCGTTTTTCTTTCATTGTCTGAGTAATCGATTCTCATTTGATTGGTTGGTTGTTCTGATTCTTTTTTTTTTTTTTTCCCTCTCCTTTAGGCCACCATGGAGTGCAGACATGTCTGTTGAGGAGCTTGATGAGAATGAAAGACATGCTTTCCTAATTTGGCGTCGGAGTCTAGCAAGGTTAGGTCCATATTAATATTATACCTTGTTAATCATTGAATAATTACATCAAATCTAATTTAGCAGAAATGGTTAAATATGTTACTTTACTGCAAAGCTTTGAAATCAGTCTTATAAAGCCACAGGAGTTTTAGTTTGTAACTATTTCTGTAAGTGACATATAGGAAGAATAAGAAATTGAGGACAGTTGTTTTGTAGATATTTTTTTATTTATGTGTGGCATGATGATGTTTCAGACTTGAGGAGAATGAGAAGCTTGTCCTTACTCCATTTGAGAAAAATCTTGATATCTGGAGACAGCTCTGGCGGGTTGTCGAGCGCAGTGATTTGGTAAGTTGATATCATCTTGAAAATTTCACCTATAATTTTTTACTTTTTAGTTGATGAAGTGTTTCAAATTTCAATATGATTGACAAATAACCTTGGATAATAGTGTACTTTTAATGATAATTTCTTATCCCTCCCTAGAGATACATTCATTGTCTGAAAAAATAAGCTTTTTATTTTTTTATTTAGATCATTATATGGATAATTGCTATTTCTATTCTTATCAGTTATGGTCATAGTTATATAGAAAAACACTTAGTTAAGTAATTTTTTCATTGGGTTTTTCCTCTTTGTTTTGTCTTTTAAGTGCATGAAACCTTTAAGATGATGATCTCATGGTGTTGATTTTCAAAATACACTGTAATGGTTTGTAGTTATAATGTTATATAGAAGTATACGTAGTGTAGCAAATTTTATATCTGGTATTTGCCCTTTGTTTAGTTCATGAATTCTTTAAGATGATGATCCCACTCTCATTCTCTTTTACCAGCTTGTTATGGTTGTTGATTCACGAGATCCACTGTTCTATCGCTGTCCTGATCTTGAGGTAATACTCTTGCCCCGCCTCCCCCCTCTTTCTCCTTAAGGAAATGCTGGATCGTGTAACTTGACAAATCTAGAGATCTCTAAAGTCTTTAGCAAATCTAAACATATTGGGGAAGACATCATCTTGGAGAGGGTGGCACGCAAACTGCAAAGTGGAAGATGACATTTTTTCTTTTTTTGCAATAGATACATAATTTAACTGAAAAGTAACAATTTTCGGGGAGTTACATATTGCATTAATCGGTTTTTGCATCATGAAATTAAGTTTTAGTTGCATCCCTTTGAAATAACTTATGAGATGAACCCTTTGAAATAACTTCCTTCTAAGATGCACATCAAGGAACATGTGAGACAGTGAGATGACACAGCATGCAAACGAGGCTATAGGTTAGTTTTAAAACGTTAGACAAGACGTTGCTATTATTAGAGGCTTTTTTAGCTTATTTCATAACTAAATTTTACTACTCAGCTACAACTGCTAGTTGAAATAAAGATTATAATAGTGTATCAACATTACTATATTTGTTATTTAGCATTAATCTAAGCTGTTAGATGCAGCATAGATAGTTTCTGATGATAAACTACTTTTATCAAACAGTGTAAACTTATCTACTTTGAAGAATCATTTTAATTATGAGTGCTAGCCATGATTTATTTTGCATTAATTTTACTCTGAGACAGGCATATGCACAAGAGGTTGATGAGCATAAACACACATTGCTCCTGGTTAATAAAGCAGATCTTTTACCAGCTTCTCTCAGGTTTAAATTTTCTGCATAAGATTAATGGTTATACTCCATCAAATCATCACTCTTGGTTTTCTATCTTGCTGAGATTCTTATTATTTGCCTTTCCTCTGCCCCCCTTTTTCATGCAGAGAGTATTGGGCAGAGTATTTTCGTGCTCATAATATTCTCTACATCTTCTGGTCAGCTAAAGCTGCTTCAGCATCTCTTGAAGATAAAAGGTTTGGGTCATCATCATTGGAAGCTGATGACTCGGGGAGGAACAATAACCTAGACACAAAGATATATGACAGGGATGAGCTTTTGGCACGATTGCAGTCAGAGGCAGAAGAAATAGTAGAGGTGAGGAGAAATTCCAGCTCCTCTGGCGCAGGGCCATCTAACAGTGAATCTCCTGGTGAAAATGCTACTGGTAGTTCGTCATCAAGTAATGTTGTTGTGGGATTTGTTGGATATCCTAATGTTGGCAAAAGTTCAACTATTAATGCTCTGGTTGGTAAAAAACGGACAGGTGTCACCTCGACTCCAGGGAAGACAAAGCACTTTCAAACTTTAATTATCTCTGACAAACTGACCCTCTGTGATTGTCCTGGATTAGTTTTCCCATCTTTCTCAAGCTCAAGATATGAGATGATTGCTTGTGGAGTGTTGCCTATAGATAGGATGACTGAACACAGGGAGGCTGTCCAAGTTGTAGCCGATAGAGTCCCAAGACATGTCATTGAGGAGATTTATAATATCAATCTGCCAAAACCTAAGCCATATGAGCCCCAATCTCGACCCCCTCTGGCATCTGAACTTTTGAGAGCATATTGTGCTTCTCGTGGGTATGTTGCCTCCAGTGGACTGCCTGATGAAACTAGAGCTGCCCGCCAGATACTGAAAGATTACATTGATGGGAAGCTGCCTCATTATGAAATGCCCCCTGGAATGTCAAATGAGGAACTAGCTTTGGAAGGTCAAGTAGGTAATGAGTCACTCAACTTGCATGGCTTTGATTCATCTGGTACTGAAAACTCTACGGATGTTTACAGTGAAGTTGCACCGGATCTTGAGCATGTATTGGATGACCTTAATTCATTTGACATGGCTAATGGGCTTGCTTCAAACAAAGTTACTATCAAGGAGTCTAATACATCTCGTAAGCACCATAAGAATTAAGAAGCCTCAGAGGAAAATAGACCGTTCTTGGAGAACAGGGAATGATGATGCTGACGGGATGCCAGTTGTATGATTCTTTCAGAAACCAGTAAACACAAACCATGTTAAGGTTTAAAATATCATGCCCTTCTGGTATTCGTATAACAGACAACGCCTGATCTGAGACCCAGTATGTACATTGTTAAATCTCAGATTGAGTAAGTTACACTTTTTTGTTTGCAATGCAGAATTAGAATACGTAGGCAATCCTAATGATCTGAGACCCATATTTGTAATATATTATATTTTTTTTGCAAAATTGATGAGTATTATAATTTAGCTTTATTTTTTTGTTAAATTATTGAATATTAAATATAATATACTCTACATAAATTAAAAATATTATTTAATATCAAAACATGTTTTAACGTGTCAAAATCAAATATTTTTTAGAAATTAATATATTATTATATCGTGTCGTATTATATCTCATATCGATATTGGTGTAACCTAAAGGGAAATTGCCCCGTTCAAGGGTTAACAGCTTAATTTAACAATGTTGTGTCATGTTATCGACTTTCAAGTTTGATGTATGTATATGGAAATTAGCCCATAGCCTCCTATGTCTGTCAAATTTGCTAGTTTTACCCCTTGGGCCAAATCAATTTGGTATGGTGCCTAAATACACTATCTCCCTAGTAAGAACAATGTCGCTAGAATTGACTTATGATTATGAGACATAATCAAAGTTTTTCACTGTGAAGGATAATATTTTAAAGACTGTGTATGACTTTAATCGCAAACTTAACCTAGGTGATTTGGAAAGTTTCACAATCAACCGGGCACTAGCACTTAGGCTTTGGCACTTTGGGAATTTGTGATTTTGGTGGCCAATCTCCAATAGGACTGTGTTCTTTTTGAAGCAAACAATTTGGACCTTATTGAAGTATGTGAAAGTTACTCACAATCTAGAAAATGAGGAAATTCACAGTGACTGGTCCCTAATATAATTAGTAAAGATCATTTATATTTTTCAAAAGTTACTACTTATTATAAGTAAACATTGACTTCTTAACTACTTAAGTTTCTGTCAATCGGTTCATACTAGGACTAAACCCAAACTAAGTAAAGTACATCACTGAACTTGCAATTAACAATCAGTACATAGCAACCAGAATTATTGTCACACATAAAAAAAAATCATCGTCATACATAAAGAATAATATCCTTTAAATTATTTAATAAGTTAAAATTATTTTATTTAATTTAAGAGTAAAGTATATTTTGAGTCATGAACAAATATTACGGGACCTAATTTAATTCCTTAAAAAAAAATTGACTCACGGTTCTTTTACATTTCAAAATAGACCTATGTTAATTCTTTTGAAAGAGTAATATAGATCTTATTTGAATTTAGTAGAAATCACAATTTTAACTACGGATCTATTTTAAAAAAATCTTTTCCAAAAGGTGGAAACACTTACCCTATCATTAGAATTTTTTTTTCTTACATGTTGCATTCAAATAAATTTTTCTTAAAAAAATAAGTTATGATTGACTGATTAAATTATAGGATTAAAAAAAAATTTAAGGGTTTTATTAATGTTATGTAACATAATTTAAGTGTTGTTTCCAACACACACAATAAAAGGGAGAGAGAAGGTGGAATGATAAAGAGAAAGAAAAACATATGGACCCCACATCTTTAATGTGTGTAGGAAAGTGAGGTTATATTATGTTACATGATAAACATAAGACCCAAAAATTAAAGATAAGAAGATGCAAAACTGTCCTGGCAAGGAATTGGTCCACGTGGACTTGTCTGTGACTGTGAGATTCCATTACACAGAATTATAAATATAAGCTGATGCCATATAAGGTCACACCACTCACTACCTATCTGCTTAATGCCTCAAACACAAAATCCTTATCACGCTTAAAATAATAAATTATTAATCAAATTCATGGTTTACAAAAAAATACACAAATAATAAAAATATTTGTGATAAATAAATAATGTATAGATGTATAAAATTATGGGAGAAGTATTTCTCTTGTTATTGGAGATAAATTATTTTTATTGAGTTAAAAACAATTTCACGTTGAAGTTATAAGATTAAAAAATTATAATGATAAATACTAATATAATTTTATAATATATTAAAATTATAAAAATACTTTGATTTTCACCTCAAAATAACATCATTTTGAGCTTACTAGAGATAATTTATCGGAGAAATTATTTTCCATAAAATTATTTAAAAACTAAGATAATCTATATAAATAAAATAATAATAATCAAAACAATATTCTCATCCCAACACGGCTCTTAGCCAATGTGCAACAATTGTGCATTGGCCAAGACTCTTGCTGGCCGAAATATTGCTATGCCTGTATGCCGTGCTTTTCGCAGACACTTTCCATCACAGTCACGCGCGTACCATGTTCACTCTTGTTGCTTGGATGACAAAGTTTAATTATTTTTTTAATTATTTAAAATGTGAATCTAGTGATTTTAATCATAGAATTGCGCGAATTAAGACATAATAAATTGACTAATCAACTTTCAACTTATTCATGATTAGATACTTATAATAATCAATTTTATAAGCATCGAAATTAAACTCTAGATTTCTTAGCTGGAATCCGAACCTGTGTGGCTGTGTCATTTATATTTGTGAGAACCCAACACAAAGCATATTGTTTATTTTATGCGCAATCAATCTTTTGAGATTAAAAAGGATTGTACAGCGCGTGCTCTCACTTTAAGCTTTCTCGCTGCACCGTTAAATAATTTAAGTAATCCCCGGTTATCTCGGTATCACCATCTCCGTTCTTCCCCGTTACACACTTATAAAATCTGGGCGCTGCGGCCGTCATTTCTTCCGTTCATGCTATAACCGTTGATTTCGGTCTTTTTCTTTTTTAAATAGAGTAGAAAATAAAAAATAAAATAAATATAAAAATAATTTTTGAAAAAATTATTTATCATTTTAAATGATATAAAGTTATGTCATTTTAAAAGAGATAGACACAAAATAATTTTTTTTATTTAAATTTTAAATTAAAAAAAATCATCAACTTTCTCTCTCCCCCGTGATTTTCATTTTTTATGTCTATCTCTCTCTTCAAATGACATAATTTATGTCATTTAAAATGACAAACACCAAGCTTATAATTTTTATATATAATAAAGGGAATAACATCAGTCATTTTAAAAGATGCAAGCTTATATTATTTTAGATCTTAACCGTTGATTTCTGTCCATCAACAATTATAATTTATCGGATCAAAATTATTAATTAATTAATAATAAATTTGAATATAAGGTTATATGATATATGTTTTTCTCATAAAAAAACTAAAAAACCAAGGCAAAAATAAATTTTAGAGAGAGAAAGAAACGCCACCTTCGAGACTCAGAAAGAGAAGGAGAAATGATAGAGAAAGTTATTGGAATTTTTTTATTTTTTTATTTTTAATTTTCCGCTTTCGGGTTGCGAGCGAGTGTGTGTTTTTGTTGTGGCCTTGAGATTGTTTCAATTCCCGCTTCAGTTTCTTTTCTTTTCTCTGAGTTTCAACTTTCAACGCAGAAGAGAGAGAAAGGGAGGGAGAATAGAGAGAGAGAGAAAACCTAAACTAATTTTGTTTCCGCTGGTTACTGTTTTCGAAAATTTGCGTGTTTAGGATTTTTGTCTTCAAATTCAGGAATCGAGGATCTGAGCTTAAGGCTTTCTAATTGCGAACATTGAGTTTGTTTGTTTATCGAAGGAAGCAAGATCGTTTGAGGCGTTTGGATTCTTGGAAACGAATCGAAATGTTGGTTCGGAATGCGATTTTGCGGGAATTCTAGCTCCGATCTTGACGAAATTGCTCGAATATTTGGGTTGAAGCAATGGATGTCGATTCCTCGATGGTGCCGGAGGCCGATCACGATCCGGCCGTGCAGAACCACGCCGCCTCTGCTCCGGCACAGGCTGCGATAGATGGAGAACAGTTGGCGGAGCCGCCGTCGTCCGGAGGCGGATCTCCGGCGCAGCCGTCGGTTCAGCAACAGCAGCAGCAGCAGCAGGTGTCTGCTCAGGTGCAGCAGAGTCCGGTGGTTGGGCCGAGGCTGGCACCAACTTACACTGTGGTGGATGCAATTTTAGAGAAGAAGGAGGACGGGCCGGGGCCGAGGTGCGGCCACACGTTGACGGCGGTGGCGGCTGTGGGAGAGGAGGGGACGCCTGGGTACATTGGTCCGAGGTTGATTCTGTTCGGTGGTGCCACTGCACTTGAAGGGAATTCTGCGGCTTCAGGGACTCCTTCATCCGCTGGAAATGCTGGCATACGTATGTATTTAATTATCTTACCGTATTCTTCCCAGCATGTGTTAACATTCCTCGGGATTTTTTGGCTGAGAATTTTCAGTTTCGGTAAATGTGGGTTTGATAACTAGACACTTGGCATACTTGATGTATTTTGAAGTTGAATTGAATTGTAGCTGCACACAGGGCGGGGTTTTATTTTGTCAGTATAAAGAACCACTTCAACTCAAAACCTTAGGGTGTTAGGTGAGGGTCTTTTTAATTGTTGATAATATTCTCTAACACACCCCCTCAGACAAGAGCCTTTGGTGCTTGAAGTGTGGATATTGCACATGTCCAATTTTTTTGGTTTACCTCGTGCTTATTTTTTTTAATTCCACTCGAAAGTGGGGTCGATGAGGATCGAACTCGTGATCTTGTGGTAACTGAAGGTATGATACCATGTAAAGAACCACTTCAATCCAAAACTTTAAGATGTTTGGTGATGGTCTTTTTAATGATTTATATTATTCTCTAACAGTCAGTTCCTAATTTTTAGTTGTTAACATCTGTTTAAATGCATAGACCTAATTGCATTGTTCTTTTAGGTCATGGAAATGCATATATTGCTATGAATTGGTAATTTTTCGGGCCTATTCAATTTTGATGGCATCTTTTAGTCTTTGGTGCTTATGAACTAGATGTTTCCCGTCATGGAAACTAGGGCTTTCATAAACCTGACCTTGTTGATTACAAAAGCTTCATAATAGTTCACTTGGATGGATGGGCTAGATTGGAATAGAATGGAAATGGCATTTATGATCATTCATTTGTTGGATAATTTAACTTATAAAAACAACAACCAATCCTTGTCTCATTGGTGGGGTTAGCTTCATGGATCAAATGACTTCGTAGGGCATTATTAAAAACCAAAATTTCAATAGATTCATCTAGAGTAAATCCTTTTTAATGTTTTCTTCTAAATTTTTATTTGGTCTTTCTTTCGATTTACTTTTGACTTTGGCCCTTTGTTGTCCTTTTGCTCCCATGATCAAACCATTAGACTAGTTTTCTTGTATATGCTCATTAAAGGCTACTCTACTTTCTTCCAAATACTTCCATTTCCAATCTTATCTTAGAGAATGAGTATCCAAGAGTGTGTGTGTGAGGCAATTAAATGGAATGGTATAACTATTTATATCACCAAGTTTGTTTCTATTTTTTGATTGATTGATGATTTGGCACTTCATAAAATTTCATTTAAAAACCTTTCCATTTACTTCACTTTATGCCTATTTTCGTAGGGAACAATAAGTTGAGGAAAAATACATCCTAGGGAACACTTCATTCCGTTGGTTTTTTTCACCTTCTTTTAATATAACACATCCAAAATATGGATTTAGTGGTTCCTTCTGCTATTGTCCATACCATTCCACTTCACTATGCTCCATTGCATTCACCCAAACAAGCTTGTCACGAACTAACTCTCCTAGGATCTTAAGTTTTTTTAGGTGAAATGACATGAATGGTTTTACATCTCTAACAGACCCGTTCACAAGAGGCCTTTAGGTTTGAAGTGTAAACAACGCGGAGGCCCAATTCACCTTATGTTAAAATTTACTTTAATAATGAAGAATGAGGGTGGCAAGGATTGAATTCCCAACCACTTGATCATAAAAGCTTTGATAGCTTGTCAAGAACCAACTCTTTTATAAGCTTGAGCTCTTAGGCAGAGGCCCTATAGTGTGTGACAATGAGGCCCTATAGTTTCCGTTTGCACTTTGCTCATAAATTTTTTATTATCATGTATGATAGAACATATTAAGTGACATTTTTGGTTCAGTGGTACAGAGACCCTATGAACCCCATTTTTTTACTCTAGAAAGTATGGTTATATTTCAATTTATGTTGTGAAGTGTATTCATTTCAAGTGATGTTGCAAATAAGTAGTATTTGTTGTAGTAGCACTGTATTCCTTTTTCCACATTGTTTCCATGCCCTTTATTGTAGTTTAGAACATCATGCTTTTGTTAGTCATTTAAAGCCCCAAGTGCTTTTTGTTATAGTTTTCAAAGTCACCCAAGTAGGATTGTGTCCATAACTATGTATTTATTATTTGTGGTGCATACCAATGTCAGTAATTAAATACTGAAAACTTGACTTGGTGCTAACATTCTTGATCAACTGGGAATTGGCTACATCTGCTTATCTTCCTGTGAGGAATGCTGCAAGATGAACAATGATTTATCTAGATTTTATACTTATTTTTTTCCCTTTTGAATAAGAGTTGATATTGATTGGATTGGAGGGAGGTTCTTTGGAAACAAAAGGGCATGCATTTTGTTAGGACCTATTTGCAGGGTATAGGACTTGGAGTTCCACATTGGTTGTATGGACAACTAATGTGGGATTTATAAGGCCTTGGACACTCCCATCCTTCGAGCTAGCTTTTGAAGTGGTGCATCCCAAGATTCTTATCAAATGGTGTCAGAGTCTTCCACTATGTCTTCTAGTTGCAATTGAGTGGCACGATTGGTGACGCTGGTATTGCAGGGTTCGTCCAGGGTTAGTAAAAAGACTAGGGCAAAGCCAGCCTGCATGGGCGCCGGGCTGCGGAGTGTGGTGGAATGTTAGGGGACCCATTTGTTAAGTATGGGACTTGGAGTCCCACATTGGTTGTATAGGCAACTAATGTGGGATTTATAAGGCCTTGGGAACTCCCACCCTTTGAGCTAGCTTTTGGGATGATGCATCCCAAGGTTCTTATCACATTCTATCTTTAATAATTGAGTGGTAAGTGTTTATGCTTGAAATCTATCGTGACTGCTAATATATCATTTGCTCTGCAGGTTTAGCTGGTGCCACAGCTGATGTCCATTGTTATGATGTCTTGACTAATAAATGGTCTAGGTAAGCTTAGAACCAGGTTATTCTTTCCCTCCTCTGTTAAGACTTAAGTAATCTTATATATCCTTACATACTTTGCTTTAGTGCTTATAAGGGAAATATAATGCAGGATAACTCCCTTTGGAGAACCTCCAACACCAAGGGCTGCACATGTGGCGACTGCTGTGGGAACCATGGTGGTTATTCAGGTAGCATGGAGAGGGTATCTCTTAGGTTAACTTAATGTTGGTTGATTTATTTCCTTTCATTAAATGATTAGCTTGATTCTTAATTTGCCTCGTTACCCAGGGCGGTATTGGTCCTGCTGGTTTGTCAGCAGAGGACCTTCATGTTCTTGATCTCACTCAGCAATGGCCCCGCTGGCATAGGTTAGACTTGTAACCTGTGTGTTTTTTCGTTGATGACTTGATGTTTCCAATGACATTTATCTAATCTAGAAGGTTCTGAATTTTATGTAGAGTGTCTGTTCAAGGCCCTGGACCAGGGCCACGTTATGGACATGTAATGGCTTTGGTGGGGCAGAGGTATCTTATGGCAATTGGAGGCAATGATGGTAACTGCCCAAATGCTAGTCCTTTTGCATTGTGTGAAAAATTATTAAACATTACACTACTTTGGTCTTTGCTTTCCAGGAAAGAGACCTTTGGCTGATGTATGGGCCTTGGACACAGCTGCCAAACCTTATGAATGGCGCAAGTTGGAACCAGAAGGAGAGGGTCCACCTCCATGCATGTAAGCTTCTCTTACCATGAAGTCTGCTTTTCTAGACTGATATTTTGATAACATCATGTGTATATCGATTTTAAATTCTTATGAACACAAGATGGTGTTTCTGTACTTTTTAGCCTTTGACATCTTGAACTACGTTCTGAAAATTGTCATTCAAGTTATTGCATTAACCAAACTATCGAGTGGTCAGATTAAACACTTCATTCCTGTTTGACTTTATGTAGAAATGTTAGTTGGTTAAATTGATTTATTTTTGTGGCTTTTATATGGTCGTTAACTTTGTTTCTAATTGTTCATAGTTTTTAAAATATTCTCATGTCGTGTCTCGGATTTTTTTTTTTATTGTTCTTTTTCTCCCCACACTTTTATTTCAATAAAATTTGACTAAATCTCTACAAAATCAACACAAATCGAATTGTCTGAAATTTTCTTAGTTATTTCATGTGTAGGAATAATATGCATTGGTTTACTATTGCTTTGTAAAATTGGACAGGTATAGTAATTTGCGATTGCTTCATTCCTTATTCTTTTTCTGAGGTTTAGGATTATAGAGTAGGATCACCTTCATTTTCTTGTTGGTTTCATGTGTGAAAAACTTGAGTTAGACTGCAGAGCTTGAGTAGGGTTTGAAGCTTATCTTAATTAGTAGTTTTGATTAGCATTATCATTTATCGTTCTGTTTTCTAGAATGAAGTTGTCTCATTGTTGCTATGTTTTTTGTAGAAAGTACTTTAAGTACTTTACCATTGAAGATGTAAACAAATAACTCTGTAGATTATGAAGTTCTCTATCTATAGTGCAACTTATCATAATGTGGGGGTTGATTTGTCATTTTTCCATTTAATTTTGAGTAGGTATGCAACTGCAAGTGCACGCTCTGATGGGCTTCTTCTGCTTTGTGGAGGAAGGGATGCCAATAGTGTTGTGAGTTATCTATTCATTCTGTTGATTTGATTTTCCTGACTGTGCATGATACAATTACCCGAGTTTGTTTTTGATTCCTCTTTCTCTGCATCTCCTTGCATATGGCTTGCCCTTAATGGTCCTGCAGAGTTAATTATCTCTGTTGAATTTTTTATTTTTATTTTAAATAAAATAAAGGAAAGAAAAAGAAGTATTATTATAGAGGAGAGAAATCAGTACGCAGGTGAGAATAAGGTATCCTCAATGTCTGGAAAAAACTAAAACATAACAAAACATTCTGGGAAACATGGAGTGCATGTGCAACAGAGCAACCCCTTTGCATGTTAGAGAAGGCAACACCGTTGAGACATCCTGTTCTGAGCTCCAGAGACAAGCTAACAACATAACCCTATATCAAAACAAATTTCAGGGCAAGTAAATACTTATAAAGATGTGTGCATTCCACACTAACCAAATGCACCCGGAAATGTCAATCGTTGCACACTGCCACAGAATTTTAGCTTCCTTGTTTTGGCCAAAACCTTTATAATGAACCAGAAAGATGTGTTCTAAGTAAGAGGTGCATGCCCAATGCTCACAAAATAATATCCTAAAAAGGTGGCTCGACTGAAAGTTAACCTGAGTCTGACAATGCAGAAGTAATTATTCTTCTTTTTCTGAGCTCAACTTGCAAATTACAATTCTCAAGGGTGTGAATTATGTACTGTAGAAAGATTGTAGGATCACGGAAGAGTTGTTTCCCACCCACCAAAACTTATACGGGTGAAATCATCCAAGCTAAAAGGTAATGATGGTCCAAAAGAAACATATCCCTGCGAGATGAACTCCAAACGACTAGTATGAGTAGCAGTGATTGTTGAATTTGCAGTCGACTCATTCCAATCTAAACCATAATATCCTGAATAACTAGGTGGTTTGTGCCATACAGAGGTAGTCTCGAAGGAAATCCCATAACTGCTTAGCTACCAAAGCAATATTTTTAACATCAAATTTGAAAGAAATAATCACCCTTCATTTTCAAGTCGCCCACCTATGGCCAAAGAAAGTCTCATAGTTTTCTCAATGTTTTTATTTGAGCCACTCCTTTTAGGCAACATATCTTTACTGAATCTTTGTACCAAGACATTTAATTGTAGAATCTAACTTGCCCATATATATTAGGATAAACTCTGTTAATAACTAATTGAAAGTTTTTCTTATTGATATTTAAGTTTAAATGAGAAACATTCAGAACTACTGGAGTACTTTTTGGGTTATTGAGTTCTGAAGTTTCAGCAGCTTTGCCAATTGCTCAAGCATGCTATACCTGCATGCAAAAATCAAATATTTTCCTTCTGATAGATGGCATTATAGTTGTGGTCATTTTTGTTGAGTTCAAATGTCTATGGTTAGGTGCTCTTCTCAATGTCTGCTTTCTGTTTTCAAGTCTATTCTTACACAAACTAACACCAATTTATATTCTTGTTTAATTTCTGTTCATTTTTTTGTGGCTCTTGCTAATATTTTCTCCTTAAGCTTTGTTGAAACTTGAAATTATCTTTTTACCACTTATGTTGCAGCCGTTGGCAAGTGCATATGGACTTGCTAAGCATAGAGATGGTCGTTGGGAATGGGCAATTGCCCCAGGTGTCTCACCATCTCCAAGATATCAGCATGCAGCGGTAGGATTCTGTTTCTTTTATTTTATTCTCATTTTATCTTAATTGTGCATGTGTTAAAGGATCATAATTTGCTTAATTTAATGATTCTAGGTATTTGTTAATGCAAGGCTCCATGTGTCTGGTGGTGCACTTGGTGGAGGACGGATGGTTGAAGACTCATCAAGTGTTGCAGGTGCTCGATCATGGAGTTGCTTAAGTTTTTTATTTTTTTTTGTTGACTGGTGCTTCTGTTTTTTTTTTTGCTATGATCTAGATTGCATATAATATAAATGACTGTTGATTTTTATGCCCTAGCTCTCTATCTTCTGCCCCTAGTGCCCCCTACTCTTATGCATACATTTTTTTTTCCCATTCTGTGACAGAAGAATGACTTCTTCTTTTTTTATCTTTTTGAAATAAAGGAAAGGAATACTTTCTTTTTGTCCCCATTCTTTTGGTGCTGTAACTTTAGTTATTTTTTTACCAATGGTCATTTCCTTGCATTAATTTTTATTTTATTTTATGTGGAGACATATTTAGTGTTATTCCAATTGATGCCATATTTGGGGATTTTTTTTCTTGTATGTAGTATTGGACACTGCTGCTGGTGTTTGGTGTGATACAAAATCTGTTGTTACCAGTCCAAGAACTGGTAGATACAGTGCTGATGCTGCTGGAGGAGATGCAGCAGTTGAATTGACTCGGCGTTGTAGGCATGCAGCTGCTGCTGTTGGGGACCTAATTTTTATTTACGGTGGTTTACGTGGGGGTAAGTCATACATATAACTTTGTGTGGATTCATCTTGCTGGATTTTATTTCCTATTTGCTTGATGTCATGTGATAGTTTTATCAAACTAGTTATCGCTATTCAGTATTCAGATGTTTACTATTTTTTTATTAGCATAGTATTCAGATGTTTACTTTGTGCTCCTTATGATACTGCTTGAAATTCTTTCTGATGTCTTTGGTTTACATGTTCTAATCACTTAATAGTTTTTGTTGCATTTTGTTCTCTCTCTCTCTCTCTCTCTTGTTTGCTTTGGGTGGACTTGAAGGAACAGCTTGAATCTTGGTTGTAATTTCTGTATGTAATTATTTAGACTTGTGCAAGTGGTAGAATACGTTTATGCCTTTCATTGATTCAAAAACTCTTTAAGTGATGCTAGAAGTTCCAGGAGATAGAAACTGATTATGGAATGACTCAATTAGTGTGATAGCCATGGCTTTGATGCTGTTGAGCAGATGCATGTTTAGCAAGATGTTTCAAGGAACAATAGAGTTGAGAAGAGCTCAGCTAGACTCTTAAGATAAACTGGGGGTATACCAGTCAACTAGGTCAGTATAGGTTGTTGTAACATTGAGTGAACAATCACGAGAGGAAATTCCAATGAACTTAGTTACTGAATACTTACTGCTCGTAAAAGTTACTCTGTTAGCGATCTAGGATTACAATATAATATTACTAAGATTTCTTTTATCCATTTTCTATTTTTCTTTAACAACCAAGGTATGTTTTTTCCTTTTGATCAAGTGGATCGTCTTTTTGCCCATATTATTGCTGTTCATGAAAATGGCCAGTTAATCCCTGTTCATCTTGCAAGCTGAGATGTCTGGTTTCATCTGGAATATTTATTAGCGTTATGTTTGTTGTAGATTTTTTGTGAATATTCACTGGGGAATTTAATTTTGTGGTGATCTAACCAATTCATCACTGCAGCATCTGGACTGGCCATAATGTATTGTGTTTATGCTGCAGGAGTCTTGCTAGATGACCTACTTGTTGCTGAAGATCTTGCTGCAGCTGAAACAACAACTGCTGCTTCACATGCTGCAGCAGCAGCAGCTGCATCTAATTTACAAGTAGGACGCTTACATGGACGATATGCATTTGTTGATGATAGGATGAGGCAAACAATGCCTGAAACCCCTGCTGATGGTTCAGTTGTTTTGGGAAATCCAGTCGCACCCCCAATGAATGGTGACATTTATACTGATATCAGCACTGAAAATGCCATGCTTCAAGGACCTCGGTAAGATAGTTGTTTTCATTCTCATTGGGCAAAGTATCTAATGATGATACTTCTTTGGCTTCATTCATCTGATGAACTTTGAACAGGCGAACTACCAAAGGAGTTGAGTATCTGGTCGAAGCATCTGCTGCAGAAGCTGAAGCTATCAGTGCCACACTGGCTGCTGCCAAGGCTCGACAAGAGAATGGAGAAGTTGAATTGCCTGACAGAGACCGTGGGGCTGAGGCTACCCCAAGTGGGAAACAAACATCTTCCTTGCTTAAGCCTGATTCTTCTGGGTCAAATAACATTGCTTCTGGTGGAGTTCGGCTGCATCACAGAGCTGTGAGTAATACATCTTGATTACCGAAGAAAAATTATGCTGCGTGTAAGTTTCCATAAATTATTTAAGTGCAATTTCTGATTCTATATTGAATTTTCTCCAGGTGGTTGTTGCTGCAGAGACTGGTGGAGCATTAGGTGGCATGGTTAGGCAGCTTTCAATAGATCAATTTGAAAATGAAGGCAGGCGGGTCAGTTATGGGACTCCAGAAAATGCAACTGCTGCTAGAAAATTATTAGATCGGCAGATGTCCATAAATAGTGTGCCAAAAAAGGTACAGGTTCATCTTTTTTTTTTAGTACAAACAGGTTCATCTTTATAATCAATAATCAAACATGCACAGAATATTAATAATATTATAAAAATACTTTGTACTTTATTTAAGAATTTAGTTGTGGAAGTGGATCAGGTACACAATGTCTGATGGTTTTAAATAATGTCGCCTATCAAATGTTGTGGACTTGAATGTCAAGTGTCATGGACTTTGCTATTGAATATTGGAACCATGAATAATGGATCAGCCGATCAGGTTCAGAACATCTGATTGGTCATGTTTATTGACTGTCCTTTTATTGCCGTTGTATACTCCATCTTGCATTACAAATTTATGATTTTTTTTAGGGTTTATGTGTCTCATGTTGAATCATGGTGTGCTTTTACATTTACATCCCCATGTTGGCTTTATGATACCTCTTCTGTTGCATTACTAAGCATGTTTGCTTTGTCTTACATTTAGATTTGTTTCTTATGGAGTTTCCTCACCTTCCTTATAGGTCATAGCACACCTCTTAAAGCCTCGTGGGTGGAAACCACCAGTTCGCCGACAATTTTTCTTAGACTGCAATGAAATTGCTGATCTTTGTGATAGTGCTGAGCGGATATTTTCAAGTGAACCAAGTGTCTTACAACTTAGGGCACCGATTAAAATATTTGGTGATTTACATGGGCAGTTTGGGGATCTCATGCGCCTGTTTGATGAGTACGGTGCACCATCAACTGCTGGTGACATAGCGTAAGTTCACATCTCCCATGGATGGTCTTATTTGTGAAAAATGAATCTTATTATGGTGTGCCCCTACTGGTGTGCATTATGGTGACTGTTTTCAATTGGCGTAAGCTTTTGGGTCAGTAAGTTATTTATCAGGGTATGTAAGCATTGCTTTTGATGTATAAGATGTCAAAACTTCAACCTGCTTTTTATATTTAGGCCAGTTGTTTTGCTTTATTAGTTTTAATACAGTTGGTGCATTGTTGAGATCTTATCTTTGAGCAAAGTTTTGATTGATTATCCAATATGTACTTTTTACAGATGTCTCCTATCTTTTTCAAATTTTATTTTCATGACATCATTTCTTCACCCGATTAGCCCAACCTGATCTACCTCAAGAGTGATGCCGAAAGCGCATAGAAAAGTGGCTAAACAGAAAGTTGGGATTTTCTCAAAAGAGTAACCCTCCGGTTCTCAATTTCTATTAACAAAATATCAAAATTTAACTCCTAGAATAAGGGTCATAAGCACCCTTTTATAGACTAATTACAAATTGATTCAAAATTCAAAAATCTAAAATTCTAAAAATAATAAAACTTCCTAAAATAAATAAAAGTAATTAACGTCTAAAAAATAAATAAAAAATTACAAATAAAAAATTCAAAATACATCCCAAATCTTTAATCTCAAATCATTCCAAATATGTTGTTTTCCTTTTCTTCCCAAACAAATCACAATCACATCTGCTGCTTTATTGAAACTTGGATTTGATTGTAATTTGTTATATTTTAAATCACTGCCTTTTTCAACAATTGGGCTATATTTATTAGGCCACAACTCTAGTTGACTACGAGCTTCTTCAATCAATGGTTGGGCCATGTACAATGGGCCAACTGTAAGTGCATCATTCTCCTCTGCTAGGAAAAGATTCGTCCTCGAATCTTGTTTATCTCCACTGATATCAATTTCTTTGGACAAAAGCTCAAATGATAAATCTTCCTCTTTTAAATCTCCATAATTTGATTCTTCATCAGATTTATCATAGACTGGATTATCATAATAAACTAAATCTTCATCATAAGATGGATAATCATCATTAATTGGATTATCATCATAGATCGACTCATCATCATATATGGGATCATCATCACAAACTGGATTATGATCATAGACATGAAAGTCAGGAATCCTGATATGCATCTCGATATCTTGAAAAGTGGACTGATTTCCAGGTCGTACTTTCCAATTTTTCCCTGGTTTATAATCCCCAAGGGATTGACGTCCTCTTCTTCGTCATCTGATGCGTCATCTAATTCCATTCCTTCTTCGGATTGAATGCCCAACTTTGTCCACGCAAGTCGCCGCTCCAAATATTGACTTTCCATGCTCTGCATCTCCATAAGAGTTTGCTTCAAAATTTGAATTTTCATGCATACCCGCATGAGTCGTCGCTCCAAATCTTGAATTCTCTTTCTCTGTGGCCGCACACATAGTTGCTTCAAAACTTGAATTTTCTTGTCCAACGCTTGCTCAAGTTGTTCCTTGAAATCTTGGATCCGCCTTCCGAGCTCTTCATTTTCTATGTCTCGCAGATCAATTTGACGCAGTTGTCTATATTCTTCAGGAACGAATCCACGTTCCTTACCCTCGTGACCCCGCCGTCGTCGACCTCCACGATTCTGTTCAGCCATTGGTTGAAGGCAACCTAGTGCTCTGATACCAAATAATGCCGAAACAGTAACCAATTGGCTAAACAGAAAGAAGAACGAAACAAGGATTGCGAGAAAATACTATTCTCTTTTCTTAATTTTCTTTAACCAAAAACAACTTAATAACAATAGGGTTCTCCAAGCCTTAAATAGGCAAAAACAAAATAACAAAAAAAGTAAATAACTATAATCATGCGCAATCAAGGGAGATAACGCACAATCAACGCACACTCAAACATAATCTAAAATAACAAAAGGAAATAACTAGTAATTATTAAAATTCCCTAAATAAAGAAATAAATTATGGAAATGCCCAATCCAAGCGAGTCAGCTCGGGTGCATCAAAGAGAGTGATTCTTTTCTTTGCATAGTAATTTATCTAGTATGCCACTATGCCTAGCTTGCACCAAAGTGCATGATTCACGTATTACCTTATTGGAATGATATAATGCATGTTTCTTTTCATAGATTTTATTTTGTTTTTTATATTGAAATTATTCTCTGAATAGGAGTTGTCCTGGCAGTTTGCGTTGGATACCCTAGCTTACTAGATTGATTGTTTAAGGTTTAGTGTGTATAAACAAGTGACTTGTTATGTTGATCTGAGAGTTTATGGTTACAAATGGAACAAAAAAGGCAGTTAAAGAATCTGAAGCTGGAGAAGGGAGAAGGGTAAAGAAATAGGATTTATTATTATATGATTAGGATCTAGGAAAAATTTTCTTGGCCAAGTACGCAGGCACTTGTAGTTCTCCGAAAGTAAAGATTATAATTGTCTTTTCATAGTCATATTTTTATTATAAATAGAGGTGTTACCTTAGTATTTGTAACACAATTGTTCAGTCTCATTAGTAAAATATATTTTCTTGTGCTCCCTCTCCCTCTCTTTTCCCCTTTTCCATATAATAACTTAACCTTCAACAGGGCTATTATAACACTAGTGATTTAGGCATTCAATTTTCTATATTGCTGATTTTGTATAAATGACTATCAGATATATCGATTATCTATTCCTAGGAGATTATGTTGATCGGGGTCAGCACAGCTTGGAAACTATAACCCTTCTTCTTGCTCTGAAGGTACTCTTGATTGTTTAGATTGTCTTTCTGTGTTGTTTATTGAGTTTGATAGCCTCAAATTTATGCATGGTTCTGTGAATATTGCAGGTTGAGTATCCTAACAATATACATTTAATACGTGGAAACCATGAAGCTGCAGATATTAATGCCCTTTTCGGTTTCCGAATTGAGTGCATTGAGAGGATGGTTAGGAATTTCATATTCCGGACATTGTTTCTTATTTATATTGGGTACACCAACTAACCATGTAAGTTGCTGATCAGGGTGAAAGAGATGGAATTTGGACATGGCATCGGATAAACCGACTGTTTAATTGGCTTCCTCTAGCGGCTCTAATTGAGAAAAAAATTATTTGCATGCATGGTGGTATTGGTCGTTCAATAAATCACTTGGAACAGATTGAGAATATTCAGCGTCCAATTCCAATGGAAGCAGGGTCAATTGTGCTTATGGATCTACTGTGGTTAGTGTGTTTGTGCGCTATTGCGTGTTTATGACAATGTACTTATCCTTTGGATAATAACAGCACGAAATGTTTCTCTCTAGGTCTGATCCTACAGAGAATGATAGTGTGGAAGGACTGCGGCCAAATGCTAGAGGTCCTGGATTAGTTACTTTTGGGGTGGGTGCTCCTTACCTGTCATTTCGTAAATAATTTAATGTTTTAGTTTTCTCATTTACATATAAATATACAGCAATTTGGTAGTTTCAGTGTTTCTTATTGATAAATATGGTAATACATATTGATACTCTTATACTGGTTTATGTGATAGAATTTGATAATTTAGAATGCTCGTATGACTATTTTTTAATTATTCTAAAATCCCCTGCTGATGCATTTCTACTGCTTGATTTTCAACCGTCCGTTGAAACTTGAAATTAATTGAAGGGCGTTCGTGCTTTGAAACTTTTGCAAGTGTAGCATATGTATCTATTGGATAATTAGATTTTAAAGGTAGGCTTTATGTATAGATTTAAATTTGAAAATATCATAAAACTGATTATGTCTGTACATTCTTATTTATCTCCATCTCTTTTGCTGATGTTACTATGATGGTATTTCCTCTAATTTGAAATTTGTCTTCGTGAGGGGTGTTATTTGAATCGTAAATCATAGGTATAGTTGCTTTATTGGACGGTGCCCGTATTTTCTTGATGTTATAATCTTGTATATATGCTCTCATGCTCATTTAAATGGGGTTTTGGTACTTCAGCCTGATCGTGTCATGGAATTTTGCAACAACAATGATCTTCAGCTGATTGTTCGTGCACATGAATGTGTGATGGATGGGTTTGAGCGTTTTGCCCAGGGACATCTGATCACACTTTTCTCAGCTACAAATTATTGTGGTATATGTTGCTGGCTTCTACATTGCACTTTCGTCCTTGGATCATGTTCTTTTTTAAATTTTGGTACTTCCCTGTTACAATAGGTACCGCAAATAATGCTGGGGCAATATTAGTTTTGGGTAGGGACCTTGTTGTGGTTCCAAAACTGATTCATCCATTACCACCTGCAATCTCTTCACCAGAAACGTCGCCAGAACGTCATATTGAAGATACATGGATGCAGGTACTCCTTCAAATATTTTTCCATTGAAATAGTGTGAATTTTGGGCTGTCGTCATTTCACAGTAGTGTAGTGCTTCTATTAAAAAATAAACAATGCTACTAATATGTACAGGAGTTGAATGCTAACAGACCACCAACACCAACTAGAGGCCGTCCCCAAGTAACAAATGACCGAGGTTCGCTCGCTTGGATATAGTGGTCTTTATGAATGTCCCTAATATTTATGCCTTACTGGCTCGTGCTATCGCCTTGTTTTAGTGTTCTGTATATAGCATGATGCCATTTACGGGAGGCTCCGAACCTGTGATCTTAATCCCTGCAGAAAGCTTGGCTTTTTTAGTTTTGATTCTCACCACTCAACCAGCAGGACCTGATAAGATTCAAGTTCGAGATGCAAAGGTTGGTAGCCGCTGCTAGGTTTACTTTGACAATGCTAGAAGTTGCAGTTCGGGTTCACCCCCCCGTTGTAAATTGAGCATAGGTTACGAAGTCAAGGTTATGGTTCTCTGTCATGGATTGTCAGTGCTGGCTATTTTTGTCATTAATTTTTACATATTTTTTACTTCCTGCCCTTAGGCTATTATTGGGTTTTTGTTAATCAAGATGACGAGGTTTTTTCTCTGTGATGGTGAGATATATAAATCAGAAATCTTTCTTGTATCATAGGTGGTGCTTTGTGTAATTTTCATCCCTTGCTCTCTACACTCAAATTTTGTGTGAATCAATATTCTCTGACGAAGAATATGATGTGAATTTTGATAATAGATTTTGTATTGTCTTATTGCTGCTGCAAGAAGCTCGGTGGATTGAATTTAGACTGTATTTATTTTTGATAAATAGATTTTGTATTGTCTTATGTTCCGAAGTATTGATTTTTCAAAATCATGGCAAACTATCCTATGACCCAATTTTTTCTTAAAAAAAGAAAGAAAGAAAGAAAAAGACATTATTGAATTGTAAGCAGAATTTTAAACGCAAACCTATAGTCTCGTCACTCACTCGTTTAACTTTAAACATTATCATCTTAGCTAAATCAGAATGAAATTCTGCATAATATAGGTTTCATATTTGTGGGTCGTAACCAGTGGACAAAAAACAACACTAAGGTAAATACAACTTAAAAATTCCTGTGTATCAGTCATAGGGTGTATAACATCACAAAATGGGATTATTCATTCGGAGGATGTCTACATCCCATGAAGATGACTCTCATGACCCCAATGATAAATATGCTTAAGTATCAAACTGATACAAAGGATAGCCAGCCTGCATGAATAAGTTCCCTTGGACTTCTCGTTGGATTGATTGCACGTGATCCTTCAACATAACAGCAGAATCCCTAACCTCTTTTTACAGGCCTCTGAACGTACGATTTGTTGGGATCTTCTGTCTTAAGCTTCGGGGGGCGAATTTCTCCTTTTTTAGTCTGTAGACATACAAAAAGGTAAATATTAGTGAAGCAGTTTTTTATTTTTGTTCCAACGTATGTGTAAAATGAATACTTGTTCATACAAAAACCAGCAAGCTTAGTATCTCACCTTCTTTCCACCCTTCATAAAATCTCTCCAACTGGATACCTGATAATGAATTGATTCTGTTAATTTATCCATCTTTTCTAATGGTATAGATTTTTTCAGATAAGATAAAAAGATACTACACGCCAACAAAATTTGCTACGAGTCTTCTTTGTAGGTACGCAAGATACATGGAACAATGTCCCTACTAATCGTTCAGATTATTTTTTAAACAGCTGATGAAAAGCAAGAGAATAATCACAACTGTTAAAACCAAAATTAATACAAAGCAGGTCAAACGGACAGAAAAAAGGATTTGCAACCATGGCTTGTAAGCTAGTCCTATTTTATTAATTTTATAGGTATCCAGTCATATGAACAACTTGCAACTTTTTACTGATGATCGAATTGTTAGATAAAATCTATTCATATGCTTATAACAAACAATCACAGCCTCTTTGCAACGAGTTCAATCTGAGTTGCCCCAATTCTAAATTTCTAATTGAGTTAAAATTCAATACACGATTAAGTGGGTCTGCACATTATCAAATGTCAACAATTCAACGCTAATCGCCCTGTTGAGAGGGAGTGTTAAAGATAAAAAAAGATTCCACAAGTCTATTCCTAACATTGTAAGCTTTTCAGTTAATTTGGTTGTTAACATATTATAGGGTCCACGGTATTCTTTACCTCTCCGTGCTAAGCAGTGATACTGATACATGCTATTCTATGTCAATGAATTTTAAATATCCTGTTTAGAAATTTATCTATTTATAATGTTGAGTTAATAGGAAGCATGAAGAGCTGCAAGAAAAGTGGTGTGCTTTCTCCAAATATAAATTTGAATGCAACCAATCAACTGATCTCAAAATCTAAAACACTTGTAAAATCACTTGATGGGAAAGGTTCTCAGCCTGTGATCTAAAATACCAAAGTTTTAAAAACTAGAAAAATAGAACTGATGTTATACTAAGTGGTATAAATGTAGATGCTAAGCAAATTTAGAACCTATTTGGCTTAACTTTTTTCTAGCTTAAAAATAAAGCTAAAGCTATTGGTGGGCTGATTGACCATCTTGCCCCATTTTAATAAAAAGTTATCACTTTACCCCTCTTTTCAAACTATATACCAATTTTGCTTAAAAGCTACTTTAAAGCTCAAGCTATAAATAAGTCGTTCTATAAAATAATTTATATATGCTATAATTCTAACTAAATCACCATAAAGGATATATAATTGCAAATCTCTATATTACTAAGGAGGCTTAAGATAAATATAAATATTATTTAAAAAATAAAGACAAATTCTTGAAAAAATATGATATACTTAAAAAAAATATTTATATACTAATAAATATTTAGATTTATGCAACCTTATCCCCATCAGTGGAGAGACTAACACCAGTAGTGACTACTACCAGGTCACAAGGCTCTGATGGGCCTATGGGCCTGAAATGGATTAGTTAGTTAATTAGGAATTTTCTAAAAGGTTCTTCGTGATAGGATAAAAGGGAGGGGAGTGTGTGTAGTGAGGTAGCATGGAATTGAGCACTTGTTAAATGGGATTTGGAAAAGGATCTCTTTGGGGCCTAGGTATGTTGGTCTTGGAGAGTGAGTGAGGTCTTTTGGGTTTATCTTTTCTGCATTGTCATTGTAATTCCTCTTATCGTTTATTGTTGAAGTCTGTAATTAGGATGAGGAATATGTTAGGCTCTTGCTGCATTCCATTAGTGTCTCTGTTTTACAGTAGTGTCTTTGCTTTACAGTGTAACCAAAGCTTTATCCATGAATGAAATATACTTGTCATCATCTTTCTACTCTTTCTCTGTTTGAATACTGAGTGACTGTGAGTTAGGAATAGGTTCACAATAGGTTCCATTAGGCTCACCCTCTAAAAATTTAAGAGGGGTGCTGTAACAAGAAAAATTGATACAATTTTAAGTCATTTAATTTTTTTAATAAAAAACAAAAAATAAAAAAAAGGGCAAACCTTGGCATATAAGGCTCTCTAGCTTTATAAGGGTAGGGGTGAGTGTTAATTGTATGCAGCACTACCCTTGCAGTTTTACAAAAAGATTGTTTCCCAAACTTGAAACCATAACCTTATAGTCACAAAGGAACAACCTTATCGCTACCCCAAAACTCTCTCTCAACCAAACAATTAAAAATCATTTATATATTTGACAAACCCACAAAAAAAGGATTATCAATCTTATTATCTGAGATAGGTAGGCTAAAGGCCCAAGCCCCAAAGAATAACCACCTGGATTAGTAACTATGAGACTATCATAGAATTGACATCAGCCTTTGCAAACTGCATGAAGAGCAGATTAGTTTGTAAGGACTCTTCTGTGACCCTAAAGGCTGAACTCGGAAGTGGTGCATCATCTGTTCAATTATTTTTCTTAATAAATATTTATCTCATTACTTCAGTATCTCCTAATACGCTCTGGCACTAAACTTTATGACAGAAAGCCAGAAAGTACACGTAGAACATAACAACATTTTGGCCATATTCTGGAACACTTTATAGCTTAATTATAGATTTCACAGGCACAAATTATTAAAAAAAAATGAAATTAAGGTTACCTTTAGTCAAAGATTAACAAACACAAATTGCACTTTGATGTATAAAATGAAGGTTAAAAATAATCATAGAAACTAACCCTCTTTTCTCTTGTTCCTTCCCATTCCTCCTCGTGTTCACGCTTTCTTTTCCACATTTCTTTCTGTTCCTCTTCATCCCTTTTTAATCTGCCTTCCTCCTCTGATATCTACATAATATTGAATAAGCTAAAAGGTCATAAAACAAGAATTCCTCATATGTATATTATTTCTCTCAGGCCAAATTTGCACAGATAAAACCAGTCTCCTAATTATCTCACTTTCTTGTCACTGGCACTACCAAAGACACACTAAAGTTTGGGAAGGGATTTTGAATGTGTGGGGTGGGCGGAGAGGGGTGATTAGAGCATACCCTCATTTGCATTTTTCTTCTCCTCCATTCTTGTTCTGTTAATAATTCACGAACTTTGATTTTGAGCTCCTGCTGGAACTCCTCTGACCGTTCATATTGTTTATCATATTTTCCCTGAGATTCAAGCAGAATAGATTTTTTTTAAAAAAACCAAGGGTATAAATATACTATCTTTACAATATTAAAGCCTGCTAATCTCACCATTCAGCGTGCAATCAGACCACAAGGGAAGCGCAAGACAGTCAGCCAAAAAGAAACACATGCAACAATGGGGGAATATTCTAAAATTCTAGGTTGTGCATTCAGGTGTTACTAAGATCTTAACCTTAGAAAAGAACCCGAGTAAAAATGCATACCTCTTCAACCAAAGACTTAATTTTTGAAGCTGTATCTTTCTTCAGCTGCTTCTTCCTCTTTGCTCTAAGTTCTTCTGTAGTCCACATCAATGGAAAAAAGATGAGTTCTTTTTTTAACACGTCATTAACATTCCTATGAAGAAGGCATTTCTTCTACAGAGATGGAGGCTAAAAAAAAAAAGGAAGAACGGAAGAAGAGAGAAAATAAACAAATAAATAGGGAAAAAAACGTTGCACACAAGAAAGCTTGACCCCAAATAACAAATTTGAGGTTTTCAAGTTTTAAACACATTAAATGAACTCCCCAATCAGATGAATGCAAATGTTAGAGCAAGCACACGGGTTGCTCGCATAACAAACTTTTACCCCGGTGAGCAAGTCACAGCACTCAACAAAGACATAATCAAGAATGACCATTTCTCAGCAACCGAAGTGCTGAAAAACTTTCCTTTTTTTTTGGGTGTTTTTTTTGTGTTGTTTTTTTTTTGGGGGGGGGGGGGAATTGAATTTTTTGAGAAAGAGTGATAAAGATAGGAAAGCAGGTTCCTGAAAATAATTCACAGTAACTTCTCTTAAAATCCATGATACAACCCTTAGTGGAAAGAATTTGCACCGTTAGACAGGTTATAACTAGATGCCAAGTAAACAGGACAAATTCACACTAACCTTTTGCTGAATTAATTTGGCTAAGAAGATAATCTCTTTCATTCTGATCTACTAATAATTGTTGGGCTTTCGCTAGTGCTGCATTCAAGTAAATAGCACAATAAACATTTTAAAAAATTAATATAAACTTTCATGTGAACCCTATAGCTGCAGAATTTATCATCATAATTGATATCTGTAAAGAACATTGGGATACACCATCCCAAAAGCTAGCTCAAAGGGTGGGAGTGCCCAAGGTCTTATAAACCTCACATTAGTTGCCCATACAACCAATGTGGGACTATATTTCTCAACACGCCCCCTCACACGAGAGCCCATTGGGCTTGAAGAGTGGACAATGCAACAGGCCCAGCCTACCTGTGCTAAGAAACTCCACAAGAGAAAGTGGGGGGCGGCGAGGCTCTGATACCATGTAAAGAACCTTGGGATACACCACCCCAAAAGCTAGCTCAAAGTGTGGGAGTGCCCAAGGCCTTATAAACCTCACATTAGTTGCCCATACAACCAATGTGGGACTATATTTCTCAACAATATCCACTTTTCAATATGCTAAAAAAGTAGCATGTATTTTACATCATAAAGTCAGAAAATTACATACAAAATACAGAATCAATGTGATCATGCAGAGGCTCAAAAATAGGATCCTGCTTACTGACTCTACAAGATTGTACTGTACCCAGCAAGGGGTACAATATATATCAAACAAAACAACACACGAATGACATATACCATACTGATGCTAAATTCTTTAATTTTCCTTCTTAGGCATCACTATACATAATTATGGAAATAATAATATCACTGGATTGGTCAAGCTGAAGTTCAATAAAGATGATAGTACGACAAATTGTGAATCGACCAAGCTAATTTTTGAATCATCAATCGTGGATCATATCAAATCGTAAGATTCAAAGGCACAATGAAAATAGCTTGTAATATATCACAGAAATTAGAAATGATGTATAATGGTCAGTGTAATAATTTTAAACTACGAATTAACAATACAATTTAACCATAGCTCTGACAAAACAAAATTATAAGCCATAACTGATTCACATAAAATGACTGTGAGAAGCCTATATTTCAGAATAACAAAAATAGAGCAATGATATAACCAAATGAGGTGCATATAGAGTGAGGAAGTGACTTGTGAAGCTTATGTTTTAAAAGAAAGAAAAAGAGAAATAGAATAGTCAAATACCATGCATAGTCATTAGTGAGTGAGTGAGTGAGTGAGTTACTACATGAATCCCCTATTTCAGAAGAAGAATGAAAGCAAGGCAATGGAATAATCAAATAGGGTGCGTTCAATAGTGCTCTTTTAGTTCCATTTCATTTAACAATTTAAGCTTACTTGACTTTTCAATTTTTTATTTTTATTTTATATTTTATATTTTTTAGTACAAGTAAGGGGCAAAAACGCCCAAAAGAAAACACAAAAAGGAAGACTACTCTGCTGGGCTATCCGAATCCAGCATTTGCCCTAGACTGGGGGGGACAGGAAGGGAGGAACACAAAATTCTCTTGAGAATGGGCTGCAGATGCAGCTAGCCAATCAGCACACCCATTCACATTCCGACTTATATGCTTAAAGGACAGCTGCCATTGCTTATCACGCCACTTCTGGATACACCGCACAATGGAATGAGATGAGTTACTGAGAGGATCATTGGATATAGCCTGAATGGCTAGGAGTGAGTCGCTTTCCACCTCTAGAGCTTGAGCTCTCAAGTTCCAAGCACACTGAAGCCCTTTGAGGATAGCCCAACATTCAGCTATGAAGGTATTGCAGATTCCAATTTTGTACGTGAATCCTGCAATCCACCTACCTCTATCATCACGGATCAGACCTCCACACGATGCTAGATTAGAATTCCTCTTGACAGCCGCATCCACGTTGAGTTTCCACCAACCCTGGGGAGGAGCTTTCCATCTATCAGGATGCCTCTCCATGATCGAGATTGGGAGGTTTGTTGTCCTCCCATTAGCAAGCTTAATCTGGCTTATGTATGAGGAGATTGTAAGGATTGGGTTATGTGGCCTTGACTTTTCAATTTCTTTTATTAGAATTGATGAAAACAAAGTAAAAAGGAAAAAAAGTTAATGAATCGTTCGGTGGTATGGAATCGCACCAATTCATGCATATATCACATGATTCAAAGCCATCTCTGATTCATCTTCATCCCATAATACAAATTACTGGCTTGCTGAATTGTGAGATTCGGACCGCGAATCATAATATTCTAACAACTATGCAAGTTATTACAAAAGTATGTTAATGGAACTGTTTACAAATTCATATCAGTTTGTGTTAGCAGCTCCAAAGAAAAGTGGGCCAGTCTCTATTAGTTAGAGAGGGGGAGATGACAGCGTAAAATAATAGGAGGGAAATAAGAATGATCAGTTTAAGACTGGGAGTCAAAATTGAGAGGGAGAACCCATGTCTCTTGAATAACTAGAGAGATAGGACCAAATCTTTGGTGCTACGGGAGCACCATACATCTATCTAAAAAGGGTAAAAAATTGGGACTTAAATGGAAATAAAGATGAAGGTGTTGGTTTAAATGAGATAAAACTTTCCTTTTTAAGAAAATGGGAGTACCGTAGATCTGTTCGAGAGATAGAGAGGGAATCCTACTTTTGTATCATTCTTGATCTGTGTTCTATACCTCATTGATACTGATCAGAGGTTGTTCACTGCAACAAAGATTGTCTGTTCATCTCAATTCTGTTCCAATTCTATTAGTTTGACTCCAAAAGCTATATCAAACCCACTGTAAGCAAAAGTGATGTACTCATACACGACTAGTTGAGCTTTTGAAGCCTATCTTCTACTATAAATGAAAGGAGTTTGGTCTAAATAATATTCTAAAAGTAATTCTTCCATGACCCAATTACTCCTTCATGCTAAAGTCTATTATATGATATATTTCGATTTATGCATATATTTGCCTAATGGTAGGAAATTAGCAAATTCCAGGGCATATGACCACAGCAACAACTTTTAGGACTCAAGCTAGTTAGTTAATCTAAAAATTATGTGCTCAACAATAATGTAGCAAAATATAGTTTGAATAAACAAGAAACAAACAATAATAAACAACACTTAAGATGTTTAATTCCATCAGAGTTATTATAAATCACGTATTCGTGTACCTCCAAAAGCCTCCTTTGCCTGTGGATGCTTACATTTGTCAGGGTGAACCATCAAAGACAACTACAAAAGAATAGCAAAAGTAAGTTATAAGAGGCCAACAGAACAGTTAAAACAGTCCTCAGGTGGAGGAAGAAATTACCTTGCGGTACTGCTTTTTCACATCATCAATTGATGAATCAAATGGTAGCTTTAGATGCTCAAATGGATTTAACTTAAAACAAGAGAGAATCCTGTGGAGAAAATAAAAACAAAGAAAATGTTGATCAGCAGAGAGAATACAGAAATTAAAACAATAACAAAATGTCTTATTTTCCAAATAAATATTTTGTAATAAAAATCAAGCATTTCATGAAACTAAAAATCGAAGAATACATTTGCTTAAAATTTATTTTTCTTAAGAAAATAAAAATAAAACACACTACACCAGCTCGCCCCTTTTTTTAGCTTATAAATTATTTTCTAGGATCTTTCAGCCAACGTTCACTTTAATGAACCATCAATCACTGATTTCACTTTCATCCTTCAGGCCTCACAACTTGCTTGTTACACCTTCTCTCAAGGACAACAATCTATGTATTCCAGCCAGTGACCAGCACAATATCCAATGTTAACCATTATCTTCAACTAAAATGATTCTTTCCGGTTGCAGTCAAAACACCAATCATATACTCAAATGACGCAATTTAATTCTTTCCGGTACCAGAATATTTACTTATAACCAAATGTTGCTCAGTTTGTTGTTGATAATCAGATTCTCCCATCTTATGAGCATTCCAACTAATGATCGCATCTATGAAGAACTCAAATTCAACGTCGAAAACAAAATTACAATGCCAATCACATATCTCAGGATCATCCAGATTACAATAACTTAAACGACGCAATTTTTGTATCATCAAAAGATCTCAGCACAGGAAACTGTACTAATCCGAATCAAAACAGATGTAAAGCAAATGCTCCCACAACACAACATAAATTCTCCATCAGATGCAATAATTTTTCGGAGATCACTGTCCGAAAACCCTAATCACCTTCTAACCAATCATATAGCAAAAAAGCGAATGCATAGAAAAAAAGACAGGAAAAATAGAAAGAGCGAAAGCAAATTACAGTTCGGAAGTACATAATCACATAGCGAAACACACGCACAAACAAATACACCGGCATATATATATATATATATATATATATATATATATATATAGAGAGAGAGAGAGAGAGAGAGAGAGGGGTACCTAAGGACCTCGTTGTCCCTCTCAACTTCGCTGACTTCGGCGAAGAAGTTTTTGAGAAGTAAATCGTCATCGATGGTGGCCGCTGGGGTTGTTTCTCCCATTTTTTGCTTCCTTCCCTGCAATTCAATTTTATTTCGGATTCGAAAAACCAAACTCGTTATCGTGATTCGTGTCGTGAGCGAGAAAATTTGAGAATCCGTTCAAACGACAATATAAGATCTTATTTAGAACACCTTATGGATTATTTAACAGCGCAGTATTATCGAATCAAACGACACTAGCTCTATCTTCTCCTTTCAATCTTTCATACTAAACCCTCCTTTATTTACCAAAAAAAAAACCCTCCTTTTATTTTCCGTACCGAACCTCACACAAACGTAATGTCGTTTTAGGGCTGATTTAAAGAAGCCGACCTTAGAATTATAAGGTAATTTCTTTATCAATAATAAATTAATAAGGGATAAAAGAAGCTAAATTCTTATATATTAAGAACAGTCATCATTTTGTCACCGTCGGCAAAAAAAATTACCAGACTGCTACGTCAACAGTAAATTTTGTCAAAATGCCACGTGGCATATTTCGTTACACTGTGTAGCAAAATATGTATGCAAATAATTCATATGTGTGCAAATAATTCCCTACTCAGTGTAGCGAAATATGTCACGTCAAACAGGGAGAATTTCGCTACACAGTGTAGCGAAATTCTCCCTGTTTGACACGTGGCATTTTTGTTTCTGTGCATTCTGACGTGGCATATTTCGCTACACTGTGTAGCGAATTATTTGCACACATATTTCGCTACACAGAGTAGCAAAATATGCCACGTGGCATTTTAGTAAAATTTACTGTTGGCGTGACAGTCTGGTAATTTTTTTTGTCAACACTGACACTTTGGTCACTGTTCCACTGTAGTTAAACTAAATACAAAATACATTACTTCAACACATACTATTGGATTAACCGATAATGTTCTTAAAATATATGAAGAAACTAAATAATTTTAAAACAAATTACTTTATTATTTAAAAGATAAATATGAATATTTAGGAAGAAAGAAAATTTAATTATAAAAAATTTACTTTTGGTTTGACAGAAAATTCTCACTCCAACTTATTCTGTGGTAGATTGAACACTTACCCCTTTGCAAATAACTTAGTACTATATTGCAGAAAGATGAAGAAATATTTGATATAGCATGTCATTGGAAGTATTTGATTGATGTTCTGCTGTTTGAGGATTGCTGCTGTTAGCCTCTGTTTTTGTTGGGTTAGATGCTGAAAGATTATATGCAATGTGATGTTATAAAGACTAGCAAATTTGTCTTGGGATTTGGATTCTGAAAAATTTGGTTAAGCATTGCTGAATTATGAAATTATGTTTATGCATGATATCCTGAGAACTATGTATGATGTTATTGCTGTTCCGACATCCGGCCTATGCTAGTTATATTTTCTATGCGTTGGACATGATTTAATTGAGTAAGAGCATGAACTTTTTTGAAGGTTGACATGTTAGGATGTATATTCTGTTTTGAAAAGAGTTGTCGCATGATCTTTATATTTCGTCTGGAATTTTTATGATTCTGGAATTTCAATTGTCGAACCAGTTTCTGCTGTGTGTAAATTCGAATTTTTGAACAGTTTTAGCGAGCACATTGCGAGTTGTCGTTATGGGGATACAAACCTCCGAATGAGGTATAATTTATACGGATGTAAAGCCCCAGTCGTGTATTTTCATATTATATAAAGAGTATGTCCATAGCTCTTAAGCCTAATTTATTATGATTTTTGTGCTCGCTAAAACTGTTCAAAAATCTGAATTTACATATTGCAGAAATTGGTTTGACAATTAAAATTCCAGAATCATAAAATTTGCAAACGAAATATAAAGATCTTGCGGCAACTCTTTTCAAAACAGAATATACATCCTAACATGTCAATCTTCAAAAGAGTTCATCCTCTTACTCAATTAAATCATGTCCAACGCATAGAAAATATAACTAGCATAGGCCGGATGTCTGAACAACAATAACATCATACATAGTTCTCAGGATATCATGCATAAACATAATTTCATAATTCAGCAATGCTTAACCAAATTTTTCAGAATCCAAATCCCAAAACAAATTTGCTAATCTTCATAACATCACATTGCATATAATCTGGTTGGTTTGACACAAAATTACGTCGTTCTTTAGAAAATATAGGTTGATTAATTTCAATTTTGAAATATATATTGAAAGAATTTAGTTTCTTGAAAATTCATTTAATTGAATTTGAAAATTTCATAACATAAAGTTGTCTCAACCAAATGACCTAAAAAATCATCGGCTCAATTAATCCTTTTTAAATTATTGTTTTATTATTATTATTTTTTGGTAAAACACATACAACAATATACAAAGATTTGTAATATAAAAAAAATGAAAAAAATTAATCATACAAAAAGGTTAAACTTAAATATATTAGTGTCACCAAACTATCTTTGCTAAAAAAAATAACTCTAAGTACAAAGCATATATTAACAAGCTATCATAGCTAAATTAAGAAAAAATTAAAAAATTACAATTTAAATAAAAAATACGAATTTAAAGCGATTTATAAAATATCTATGAAACTAATGTACTCAGTTGTGCACCATCAATTTGAATGCAACTCACTAGAAACTACCATGTGGCATTAAAGGTTATCGTTTGTATAATATAAAGGTGCTCTTAGTGTCACGTGATGAACTCTAATAAGTTAGACCCAAATTGATCGCAACTAGTTGCACATTAATTTGGGTATAACTAATCAGAACTTGTCAAGTGACCAGTTGCGCTCAGATTGATGTGCAATCAATTCGCTTAAAATGGTGTGCAAGTGATTGTATTAATTTTGTATCATGAGTGAGTCTTGGATGTCAAAACACATCAGGAAAATCTCCTTATATAGATGGAAGGAAGGTGGATGGAGAAAAATCTCTCCAATTTGGAATTTCAAAGATAAAAGGAAATGACTTTTACCCAAGTGGAACTTCCATGGTTTAAGTGTATCCTTTTCTTTTATCGTTTTATTTTTTTTAATAAAATTTGTTGTCATTTTTTCTATCAACTAAAAACATGAAAAAATAAGTGTTTATAATCTTATTTAATATTTTTTTTTGTAACATCTTATTTAATGTTTTTAATTTTTAAATAATTGAGACAAAATTAAATATACACAAAGATACACTTTCATATAATGGACCCTAAAACATATCTCGATATGTCACATCGAAATAAACTATTATTAATTTAAAGTTATTAAATAGTTGAAGTCATGTTAAATAACTCAACGTCATACATAACACTCCTTCATTAGCTAGTACCTTAGACCAAGTTTCTAATAGCTTAGATCATAAATAATATATAATGGTAATTCAGTTTATAGCATAGAGAACATTTTGAGAGCAAAATCACACTATTTGCTAATTGGTTATTGATAAATGAGTTTTTGTATGAGAATTGTTTTCTCATATTCTGATTCAATTAATTATGGACCTCACACTTATTTAAAAAACAAAATTTTGCACATAAATCAATGGATCACAACATGTAATACGAGAAGTGTTTTTCCCTTGTTAAATTAGTATTATTTTATGTTATATTTTGTCAATTGTTTACCCACCCATAAAATGGTAGCTAAAGTAAAATTCAAACTATAGTTGTTGATGTTGTCATCGCCCAGTCTAGCATTGTTTTATATGTGTACTCGTTGGGTTGAACCGAATCGATTTTTTTTAAAAATTGAACCGAATTGGTTTAAATGGTTCGGTTCGGTTCAAAACTGGTTCAGTTCAGAAGTGGTTCAGTTCAGTTGGAAACGGTTCGGTTCGGAAACGGTTCCGTTCGGAACCGGTTCGGGTCGACCCTCTTTTGAAAAGATAAAATAAGTAAAAATTTAAAAAATAAAGTTATAAAAATAATTTGGTTCGGTTTGAAAATGGTTCGGTTCGGTTCAAAATGGTTCGATTCTTAAATTGGTTCTAAAAATCGGTTTAGTTCTTAAACTGGTTCTAAAAACCAGTTCGGTTTATGAACTAGTTCTTTAAAAATCGGTTCGGTTCATGAACTGGTTTTTAAAAACCGATTATTTTAAAGAGCAATTCGGTTCGGTTCATGGTTCGATTCAGTTTTTTGGTTATTTTACACACTCCTAACTAAGATTTAGTGTGATCTAATAAATTATAATTGATGAAAATCGGTTAAGAGTTGATGTCAAATTTCGGTGTCAAATGATATGTCGTATATATATATATATTAACTCAAGGAGAGGCAAACATATCACGGATGGATCATGGTGTTCCAAAAAAAAAAGACCAATTAGGCAGGATGCGACCCATCTTGAAACCCCATTGGCTTATATTACAAAAGCAATAAAGTTGAAAAGAAACCATGATAATTTAGAGGAGGACAAAGATGAACTTAGATTATGTTATGTAATTGTTCCATAGACGGATAAATATAATATATATATAACACTGTTAAAAGTAATTACTCTGATGTTACAAATTAAGTATTCTCTCTTGTTATCCCCCCACTCTCTAAAAGAGTGGAGCAGGGTAGAGAGAAAATGATAGGGTAATAAAATAGTATTTAAGCAATGGGTTTTGGATTAGTAATGTGATCGCATGAAGTTGTGACACAGGTCAGGTAGCAATGCAATAGGGTTCCCAGAACAGAAAAGACCTTCTAGAATCCTTGCAACTCTTCAAACTGTGAACCAAGTAATCACCATTCTTGCCTCTCAGAACCAGCAACTGTTGTCGGTCATCATTTGAAGTTTGATTAATGTCCCCAGAGACAACGAGCTTGCTGTGACTGTGATTGTTCTTCAGGGATGAGTAGTTATAATGTTGATGGGTAAAAGTGTTAGGAATAGAAGCAGCATTTGCTGTGGGCTTCGTCTGCCAGTAGTACTCATAAGCATTGAAAGCAGCCACAGTTGGTGTTGATGGAATTAGCCGAGCCCTTGTCCTCAGTGGGAGTGACTGTGCCACTGGACTATGTTGCTCCACATTAACATCCTCAAAATTGGCCACTTCGTTCAACTTCTCTGACCATTTTGGACTCCTATTAACTAACTCAATTTGCTTATTCATCATTAATGCTAACCTATGAACACTTGAAAGCCCACTACATAATATAGGTGCTTGCTTTATATCAGCATCATCTTCCTCTGCCTCATAATCTTCCTCAAACTTCACGAATTCTTCCTCCTCCTCCTCCTCCTCGTCCACATGATCTTTCTCTTCGTCATCGTCATCGTCATCGTCGTCGTCATCTTCTTCGGTCACTTGGCTGTCATCCTTGTCAGGATGACTGGCTAAAGTGAGGACTAGGCGACCATCTTGGCGTTGAGCACAAAAGTTGTTCTGTGAAGGAATGGATACAGCTTGTAGGAACAACCTTCCGTTGTCACGATGGGACTGCATGCGAAGTGAAGGGAGTGGAGGAGGGAAAGAACGAGATAGTGACTTCTTCTCAGCATAGTTGTATTTTGGCACTTGCAACTCTTCCTCATGTGCTTGCACTGTCACTTCTTCCTCTTCTTCCATGTTGTCCTTGTCCTCCTCTGAATCCCCTGTCTCAGATGGTGTGCAAGAGGAGAATCCATCAGAGCCAGTTTCGGATCCAAGAGACTCTGTGCATATTTCGAGACTCTTTTTACTCAAACAACTTTTAGATTTCACAAGTGGGTGAATATAAGGAGGTAACTTGTTGGAGGTTTCATCGTTGGCCTTTTGTGACAAGATTGAGCTCCAGATATCAAAAGGTCCTGGTTTCTCATGTTGTTCCTCCTTCTTGTCTCGCTGAATTGAACTCCAAATTTTGAATCGTTCGCGCTCCACTTCAACTTCCAGCTCCTTCATTTCTTCATAGTCATCTTCTTCTCCTTCGGAAGAGGACAATGATTCAGCAGTGACTTTTGAGTGTGAGTGTGAGTGTGAGAGTTCTTCGGATGAAGAAATCTTTTTCATGGGAGAAACCCCATTTTGTAAAAGCCATTTCTTTGAAGACATGTCTGCGGATAGTGTTCGACGCAGAGAAGTGGCAGAAGCTCTGTTGCTATCAAAGTCAGAGCCCAAAATGGTGACAATGCCCTGCTTCTGAACCAGCATGGTCTCTTCGTCCATTCTGAGAGACTCATCAGATATGCCTTGGACTTGGATCTTCTTGCTTATACAAAATGACATCTCCAAAATAATCCGCAGAGAAGCACAAACACTTTACTTATCTGCACACAAGTAAGCAAAACTTAGGAAAATGCCAAACAAGACCCGAGAAGAAGGAACACTGAGCTAGTGAAGTATTTAACAGAATTTCAAGTGACAAAGCATAGTTGGGTACGTGAGTGTAGATTTAGAAAAAAAATACACACAAAAGCTTAAAAAAGGATTTGAATTAATTACCTGATGCAACACAATAGCATCCACTAGGAGTGCTAGTTGCAAAGGAGGAAGAAAGGGTGAGGAAGGTGACGATGCTGATTCAAATGATGTTAGAGGAATGGCTGAGGTTGATGGTACTGCAAGTCGGGAAAATGGGGTATTTGTAGGGTGCCAAAAGCTTCTTGAACCGGATCCTCTACGCCACCATGAAAAGACCCCTTTATTGTTTTCCTTTTTTTTTTTTCTTATCGTAAAAAGGTGTCATATATAAAATAAAAATATGGTTTAAATTTTGGGAAATGATCCATTTACAAATTTTTTTTTACAAATTACACTAAGTATGAATGGTCATACACTCTTGATTGAAGTATGACCAGTCATACTTAGTGTAGTTTGTAAACAAAAAATTTGTAAATATAATCTTCCCCCTTAAATATTACGAGTGAGGGCTCTTGTAGATTATGATGCACTGATATTTCAAAAAATCTGACGTATTGTGTCCAACACTTCTCGATACTTTCCGACACTCCAACACAGGTTGTAAAGATTCAAAAAAGGTTCAAAGGTTTCGTTGCGTTTTTAGTTCCAACTATTAGATTCGTTTGATTACAATTACTATTTTATTGAGTTTAATATAAATATTTGAGATATTTAATGTTTCTTTGCAAAATTGATTTGTAATATAAGTATAATTTCATTTTTTTTGTTAAATTATTAAATATTAAATATAATATACACTACATAAATTAAAAATATTATTTAATATCAGAACGTGCCCTAACATATCAAAATCTAATATTTTTTAGAATTAATGTATCGAAGTGTGGAATCGTATCATATATTTTGTCCTGTGTCATTGCAACATAGCTTGGAGGTTCACATGAGCTTTTCTACTCAAAATTTCACTGTTTAACTATAGAGCATAGAAAACGTATTGACTATTATATCATTCAATTGTGGCATGAACTAAAACAGTTAAATGAAAAGTAGGATCAATTGTGCCAAACTTTGTTGTTTAATAACCATCGCAACTTAAGTTACTTGATCTGAGACTTGACATGTGAAAATAAAGTGGTATAGTAAAACAACTTTGTACGGCCATTTAGTTTAACATGCTAGACATGTATTACTATCGCCCATGCATATCTCATCTGATCATCTGATATGTGATTAACGTGCAAGGTAACTTTCATTAAGTTGTTCCCTACTTGTTTTGACAAAGTAAAAATCTATAAAAGCATAGCTAATGATCTACCGGTTTGGTGTCACAAACTTCCTTTTGAAATAAGAACAACCATCATTTTCTTCCATACCCTTTCCCCACCCAAAAAAAGAAAAAAAGAAAAAGAAAAAGAAAAAAAGTCATTGATAGAGGAAACACCAATGAGACCAGGACACCATAACCATACTCAATGGAGAAAAAGCATGACTAAGATGCACATAAGTAATATTACCAATTAGGTAAGGTAGAAAGTGACATTTATTGGGTGAAAAATGGCTTAAGAGGGAAGCAAAGGAATAAACTTTGGGAGAGGCTAATATGATTGGGAGGGCTCTATTGGGAAATTCGTTCCCTCAAATTCCAATGTCAAGCGGGTCCAGGGGAAGTCCGTGGCGGGGAACCACCACCAATGAGCTAACGCTACACCAACCGTAGCAAGTGGATCCGACACCATGTCTCAACCCAAAATCTTAAGGCATTGGGTTCATGGATCCTTTCACTTATATACTCTTCACTTAGCTCATTACCAACCAATGTGGGACTCATCACACTTGAATATCTCAACAATCTCCCCCTCAAGTGTGAAACCCACCATTGGTATGCTCCCCCTCAACCGAGTACCCGAAGCGTAAAGTACTCGACCCGCCTACTCATCACACTTGAATATCTCAACAATCTCCCCCTCAAGTGTGAAACCCACCATTGATATGCTCCCCCTCAACCGAGTACCCGAAGCGTAAAGTACTCGACCCGCCTCCTAGCCAATCACTAGGCTAGCTCGAGCCCAATCCGGATTTGATACCACTGTTGGAAAATTCGTTCCCTCAAACTCCAATGTCAAGCGGGTCCAGGGGAAGCCCGTGGCGGGGAACCACCACCAATGAGCTAACGCTACACCAACCGTAGCAAGTGGATCCGACACCATGTCTCAACCCAAAACCTTAAGGCATTGGATTCATGGGTCCTTTCACTTATATACTCTTCACTTAGCTCATTACCAACCAATGTGGGACTCATCACACTTGAATATCTCAACAGGCTCCCCACAATCCAATATCCGACACTTATATCTATATTACTTTTAAACTAATCAAATGGTGGTAGTTTGATGGGCGCATGAGAATATGTGTTTGATTTTCTCCAATATCACCTTTAGAGGAGTTTAAAGTCTTAATTCTGAACTCGTCCCGAATTAAAGTAGTTACCAAGTGAGGAACGAGTTGGAATATTTCTCAAAATATATATATTAATTTTAAACTATTTAAATCACAAGGAATAATATGTATGTGGAAACGAATGAACGCGCGTCATTTCTTGCTTTTTTGGACCCCCTTTTGGATACAAAAGTTACTTCATTTGTCTCTCACTCTCTTTATGGCCTCGTTTGGCACTGTATTTTGCATTTATTTGTGAAACTCCGTCTCCGTACGTGCTCATGGAAAGTCATGTGATTTATACATTACGGCGGCCAATACGTCCACCGCGTATATAATACACATGAAAAGGTATTGACGTTGATCAATTCAAAGCAGAGTGTAGAATAATACGCCAAAAAAAAAAAAAACGAATTATTAATACATGAATACAGAGAGCAATCGAAAGCCAACTAAGCTTTGCCATAAACATAAGAACGCAAAGAGGGAAACCAGATGCGCCTTGTCTGGCTATAAACTATAAAGCAATGCCACTCAAAACGTACAAAGCTTATCTACAACGTAAATCTTTTAAATATATATATATATATATATATATATATATATATATATATATATATATATATATATATATGGGACATGATATTTTGACACCAAATTTCAACCGTTGATTTCTGCTAATCAACGGTTATCATTTATTGGAATTAATAATTGATTAATAAGTGTAATTCCCAATAAATGATAACCGTTGATTGGCGAAAATCAAAGGTTGGAATTTGGTGTCAAATTTCAAAATTTGACACCGGTGTTAAAGGATCTTATCCCTATATATATATATATATATATATATATATATATATATATATATATATTATACGGATAGATTATTCTACCTACTATTTTTTTTCCTACTAAAATATAATCTTATCTAATTTTTATCTTTCTTTCTTCTCTTAAGATTCTAATTCAACGATATTTTAGAGTGGTAGGCAAAGGTAGGCAGAAAAAATAGTACCTATCCCATATATATAAGAAATAGAATTAAACAATTTCTCAAGCGAAGTTATTTTCTAACAAAAAAAGAAAAAGATAATTCCATATTTATAAGAAATAGAATTAAACAATTTCTTTCCGTCTAAATCAAAGCCCCAACGTTCTAGTGAGGGTTTGTATGACGTTTGGCAAAATTTAACCTTTTATTTATAAGAAAAGTGACTGCTGATGAAATTTAGGTCAAGTTGCTTATTACGCAATATGGGTTATGGATATGATTTTTAGGGGTCCCTCGCACATGATCAGTTCCCATTGCCAAAAATAATTATAATGGATGAGTTACTCTAAGTCCCTTGTTCACTCCCATCAAAAGGAAGGATGATCATAAAATTGATAGATTGCAAATATATAGTTGGGTACCATATTCTGTCGATCAGGCACATTTGGTGGAGTTTAAGCTTCGCACAATCTAAAAGCCCTTTCAAATTCTGATAATTTATCCTCTCAAAACAACAAAAGAAAGAAAGAATCATATTCCGAGCATATGGAGGTGTGAGTAGGATAAAGAACTCTAAATTAAAACAGTTGGCAAGACTTTCATCAACATTTTTGTAGGAGTATATATAATAATAACATATGATTAGACATCAATTTATATACACAATATTCTTATTTACCAAAAAAATTTAATAAATTATAGCGTGTAGAAATTATTATATATTACTATCCTTATTTGCATTTGAGTTTGACAAGAAAAAATGGTTTACTCTTTGTTGGTGAGGACTTTGTTGGTGAGTGATATGTAATCCCTCTCAGAAATTCTCAAAGAGGTTGGGGGGTCTTCCCTGACCCTAATAAGATACCGGTGTCTAATCTCACTTAAACTTTTTGTCATACAAAAAAGAAAAAAAGAAAAAATGGTTTACTCTTCACATTGCTATTTCAAGTTTGAACTAGTCAATTACAAAGTTGAAAAAAGTTTAAATTCATAAAATATATCTAATTCAGCGTACAAAAACTTACTTCAAGTAATCCAAAAAGTAGTACATCTGTACATGCATAGCAATAAAAGAAGGGTTTTATAAAAAGTTATAAGGAAAAGTGACTTATATAATGTTATAGAGATTCATTTTGCGTGCCGTAGTTTTTTTTGTTTCAAAAAGTGTGAGCGCCACAAAATGTTGTGTGTGTAAGAAACTTTGTAGTGTTATGTTAAATGATAAATGCAAACCCAATAAAAGAATGGTTGTTTTATTTTATATTATTCCTTAACAACGGAAAAAACCATTGCACCGTCTCTCTCTGGAGTAAATTACACCTTCCCTTTTCATGGAACACATGAAGTTCAGTGGAAGAAAGTTGCGTCTGACGTATAATTTCAAAAGCTCTTGAGAATCCAGTGCTAACTAGGCAAAGTGTGGCATTTGCGAATGAACATTCACAAGCTTTACATTATTTAAATAATAAATAGGGGGAAATAGGCGGTGGTGATGATGGTAGCAAAAGATTCATTTCCAAACTTTTTCATAAGGATAAACAGAGAGTACTTAATGAATTGGATATTCGTGCGTTCTAATAAATAAAGACAATAGTGACGCGACTCTTCATAGGAGAATTTTGGATGGAGTTGGGAATATAATTAGAAAAACAAAAGCAAGGGACTGCAACTCGAATAATCAATAGTTTGTTTAGATTAGTGCATCCTTGGGTTGTAGGGTTTTGCCGAAAGTAACTCGAGCCCATGTTTGGATTTTCGTTAAAGCAACTCAAAGCTGCGTTTACTACTAGAAAAGGTGATTCTGTAAAACAAAATTTTGTTTGGTTGTCTCAAACTAAAATTATTTTTACTCCTAAAAATACGAAAATATTTTCTTATGTTAAAAGAAGATAAGTTCTATCTCCTACACTAATAAAAAGGTGGGTTCCATGAATTTTTTTATTTTATTTAATTTTTTACAAATAGTGGGTCCCACAAATTTATCTTTATGACATAAAAAAAACTTATCTACTTTAACCTGAGATTAATAACACCCTAACATAAAAGTAAAAATGGTTATAGGGTTTTGCCGAAAGTAACTCGAGTCCATGTTTGGATTTACCTTAAAGCAACTCAAAGCTGCGTTTACTACAAGAAAAGGTGATTCTGTAAAACAAAATTTTGTTTGGTTGTCTCAAACTAAAAAAAATTTTACTCCTAAAAATACGATAAAATAAAAGTAAAATATATATAACTTTTTTTTTTTTTGGAAACAAAAAAGTATATAACTTTTGTAAAACAGAATTATGTTTGGTTGTCTCAAACTAAAATTTTTTTACTCCTAAAAACACGATAAAATAAAGTAAAAAAATATATAATTTTTGCATTACATTGAGAAGTTTATATCACAATTTACTACAAATTTACTTGTAAAATATAAGTTTTGATATAAATTACTTTAATTTAAACCCAATTTTAATATAAATTAATTTTATAAAATTAAGAATATCCAAAATTAAGTTTGTAAATACTTACCCAAACACACAATAAGTCTTCATTATTTAATTTTTTGGCTTGGATATTTATTTAGAAAAAAATAGTCAATAATAAAATAGAAAGAAAATGTAAAGAACCATAAGACTCCATTGTACTTGAATATCCCAATAATCTTTTTCTCAAGTGTGAAACCCTATATTGATATGCTTCCATTCTCTTTGAGTACTTAGAGTCCAAATACTCAACCCGTCTTTAGTCAAACACTAGGCTAGCTCGAGCCCAACCCAACTAATATCATATAAAGAACAATTTCAACCCAAAAGTATCAAAGGTATATGATTAAGTGGTCATGAGTTCGATCCTCATCGCCCTCATTCTATTAATAAAATAATTAAATATTGTGGAGTTTCTTGATGTATCATCCATCCTTCAAGTCCAATGGGCTCTAGTGTGAAGGGACGTGTTAGAAAAATATAAAATTATTAATTTATTCTCACCTAACAACTTAAGCTTTTAAGTTGAAATGATTCTTTGCAGAAAAAAAACTATAGTATTGTTAGTATATGTTATGCAGCACGCAAAATTTTCAATTTTTATCATTATTATACAGAAGGTTTGGGATTTGATAAAAGTAGAGAAAAGAAGAAAAATCTAATTAAGTATTAAAACTTTATTATTGAGAGACTCACTATTAATTTAAATAATAAGAAATATATGAATCATTAAAAGAATAGCGATAATATTTTGTTGTTGATAATTTGCGGGAGTTAATAAAACTTTGTTTCGTCATGTATAAAATAATAATAATAATGATAATAATAATAAGAGATAGGTAATTCGATGAAGAAATGAGAAAACAGTGAACATACAACAATTTAATATTGGTTGTCTTTCGAAAAGGGGTTTTATATTATTTATGACATATATATAGGACAGTTATGTTAAGACTGGGTCATCGATCGGCTGATTGACTTATAAGTGGTAAGCAGAATGAATATTAAATTAATACCTCTAGAAAGAAATGTAGCTAGAATGCTAGCTGTGAATTGAATTGAAAGTCTTAAATACCAAAGTCATGGAAGCCTAGGCATTTAATATATACTAGAATCTCATTTAATTTGTATTGTATGCTATGGATGTATTTGGAGTTGACTCTTCAGTTTATAAAATTTTACATTCAGCATTCAGGGTATCCGAATTTTACTTTTTAAGTAATTCTCTGTACGGATATAATTATAGAAATGAACTGGATTGCAACTTAACTATCATTTTTGCACAAGCATAACTAGTACGCTCTATTATATAAGCAACTTGGGGAGCGTAGAGATATTTTTTTTAATCTGGAAAAAAAGATAGTTGAGGATTTGGAAAAAAAATTTTTATCTCGGGTAAGTTATGAAAAAGTGTTCGGTTGACCAAAATTTTACCAGAAAAGTTGAGTTCATTTTACTGATGCTATGTTTGATTGATGATAAAATATTGATGAGATAATTATTTCAGTCAACATATTATATTCAGAATCTAAGACCCTAGGCAAAAAAAATACCAAAGAATCATTGAGATAATTATTTGTCTTTCTGTAGTTGAAAAGGGAAATACTTGGGAAAATTATTTGTTGAGATTTTTTTCACAATACCCATACCAAACATGGTCATTAAATATTTCTCACCCCACTTCCCCATCATTTCATACCAAATACCCATACCAAACACCCCCTTGATAGTTAACTTCTGCCAAGACATTGATATCAGTTAATTTTTAAAAATGATATAAATTTTTATTAAAAAATATGGTACAGTCTTAGCATTAGTTGAATTTTTAAAAATAATACAATATTGACACTGGTTAAATTCTACCTGGTTGGGGTCTTTTCACAGTGGCTGAATTATTTTTTTCCAACTCTGCTGCAACAAGCATATAAAAGTTTGTGGCACTAATCAATTAATCAGTATCCACATATTTAGTAATTAACACAATTGGTAATATTGGATTATTTTAATTATGGATTCCGTCAACCTAGCTAAGAGCTGTGTTTCTTAAACCTCACAGGTATTGGACAAGCATGCATCTTTTGTGAACCTAAGCTGGAAATAAAGCTTAATTGACCTTTGGAAAGTTTTCACCATTTCTTTTAATCTATAAAGTATAAAGGTCGTGTAGTGTTTGACCTAGACTTTAATTCAGAATAGCCATTCATTTATTAAAGTGTGAAGCTACAGGGGCCGTTGGAATTTTATATGTGTCGTATTTTTTTTATAACAATTTTTATCTTTGTGTGTGTGTGTGTGTATATATATATATATATATATTAGAAAATCATTAAACACTCCCCCGCCAATTCTCATTTGCGCTATCGTATTACAAAACAACTGAAGAATTACTTGATCTATCAACCGTGCAGAAAGACAATGGAAGATTAGGTCAGGGAGCACCGTTTGTAAAAAAATTTAAAGTATTTTTCATTGGGGATTCTTGATAATGACCTTATACTAATTAAGGATATTCCCATAAATATTAGAACAAGAAAGTGTAAGAATTTTGTTCTTAGGAATTTCCTAATCCCAGTGGTTTAGACAATGTGATGAATCTTTTTTACTCAGCATGTCTCAACTCATTTTTAATTTTCACACAGAAACTATTACTAGCATCACATATTTTTTTATCAAGTGAAGATCGCCTCGTCAAACCAGCCCTCTGCCTAACTGGACATAAAGAAAAATTCGACGCGTACATGTGAATAAAGATCAAAGACAAAATAGTATAATAGTAGCACATATTATATTATTTAAGAAAAATATAAGTATTATGTTGTAGAAAAGAATTTTTTCATCCCGTAACTGTTTTTTAACTATGTATTAAAAGTAATACATAATTAAAACATTAAAGTTGTTAACGTGAAGATGAGAAAAAAAGTATCTTTAATTAAAATTATAAGTATATACTACCCTCATTACATAATAAAAAATGATTACAAAATGTTCTGCAACAGGACATTCGAGGGACCATTATTTAATTTGTAGTAATTTTATAACTTGTGGGAACTTGAGAAAGCGTACTGAACTTGAATTCTTTGTGAATTAACTGTGTCTAAAACCAGTATTTAATTTGCGAAATTCCGCAGCCGCAGTGAGACAAAAGTAGCACATATTCATCGAATAATTTTTTTTCCTTTGACAAATTAAGAGATACTCTTTTTATTTGTATTTTATTTTGATTCCTGGTTCCTTAAAATTTATTTCAGCATATTAATATGAGTAATGCTAATGATACATTTGTTTACGATATAGAAACTACACAAACACTAAAATGTGTGGTTAAAAAATTTCAACCATTATTTGATCACAGTCGTTACAAAGAAAACCCAATCACCTATTATTGCTTTTATGAAGAATCTGCGTAACTCCTTTTTGTGCAATTATCTTTTACCGTATTAATATAAATACGTATTGCATAAGATCGCATTTGTGAGTGGTAAGACCATTGAAGCAAGCGACCAACAGGAAAGAGACACATAATGAAGAGCATGAAAACTTTTGCCACAGAGGCCAATCGTTATAAAAAACTTTGCTTTTTCTAATAAACAATTGTCATAAAAAGGGAGACCAATCGTTATGGAAAATTTGTAATGGGAGAGCATATGGTTCTGTCCCTATTTCCCACTTGCACTCAGCTAGCTATACACAGAAAGAAACAGAAAGTGGACAATATTCAATATCTTATCCATTTGTTGTAACATAAGCTATTTTCAGTATCTTTTTTCTATTTTCCTTTGCTAATTTTCTCTTCCTTTTTTATGTGTATTTTCCATAAATAGGTAACCTGTAATTCCTCCACAAGCTCATGCATGATAAGACATCCATGTATCTGCCCACGTACTTTGGGAGAATGACAAGTTTGGACTGTTCTACTGCTCTGCTAGATTTTTACAATTTCCAATGGGGAAATTTTTTGTACGGGAGCATTAATATTTCTCTCTCTCTTTTTTTAACGTCTATATTATAGTGGAATTAGCTTTCTCGGATAATTTTTTTTTGTATTCACAAAGACTTAAACTCAAGATCTTATTTAAGCGGAATCAAATATATATCACTTGAACCAATCTCTTTTGGTCAAGCACTATTATCTCTTAAGTGATAGTAATCTCCCAAAATTTCTTAGCCATTTTCAATATCTTTTGCCTAAGAGTATTTGGATATATTGTGAGTAAAAAGTTTAACTAAATCAAACCAATCAGTTGCTGCAAATTAGGAACCAATTAGTTTGATTCTTTGTTACAAAATCGAACCACTTCAGATTGATTTTGTGTGGTTCTCTTGTATTTTCAGCATTGCGCATATATACCTTTCTTTACGTTTTCTCTTCCCGATCCATTACTAAGAATCTTCCTACGGACCACAAAAATAGAAAAGAACAAAGCAAATAGCAAAATTAAGAAACCTAATACTACAAAATCATAAAAGGAAATAAATTAAGATGCAAGCTGCATATGGGAAATTAGAACAAAGAGAAGAAGGGACATAGCCCAAAGCTTTGATGAATAACGAGGGCAATGGATTAGTGATAGTTGAGTGTTTCATTACTAAGATTGGGGAGAATTAAGGAAGTGTTAATTGGTTCTGATGATATCTCCATTATGTGGCTAAGATAAGTCAATTGATTATTAATGGACTAAGCGACAATTCACATGCACATCAAGTGGATTAGACATCTAGTTTCAATTTAAAATCTTAATGCATTGGGTTTATAGATTTTTTCACAGTACTCACTTAATCCATTTTTATCTAATGTGAAACTTCAATACTCACATTTAATTTAAATTCCCATTGGTGAATGAACCATCACTAGTTATTTCATTTCGCATCGATAACCAACCTTTGCACGTGTAATTTGCTAGCATTAGTGGGATTCAGCTGTTTTTCCCTTTGCATTGACTGTTTTTCGATATAGAACAAAAAGGGTGTCTGAAAAATTCTCAATCTGGAGCTGTATGGTTCCACATAAAAATGTTAACTGTATCCTCTAGATTTTCTCTCAACACTGACTACTACTGACTTATTTTCTAGTGAATATTTTGATAGATTTATTATTCCTGGATCATCTATCTGATTATAAAATACCAAACAATATGAAATTGAAGTTTGGATTGTGCGTACCTTGTTGGACCATCAAAGCCGGAGGAAAGAAAGGACTACGTGCCAGGATCTTCCACTATATGCCTATTCCGAAAATGGCAACCTCAGTACGATAGGAGCATGACGGCTCATGGGGTTTAATCCTAATATAAATAGGCTAGAGAGAGGACCTAGCCAAATACCATGAAAAGAGTTTGTGTCCACTGGATCCACCAATCACGAAAAATCAGGGTCACATTAAAACTTACATTGTTGCCTAACTAGGCTCAATACCAACAGATGCCATAAGTCTAACTCAATATAATCACAATGGGCTAGTCAAAATAATACAATTGGAATATCCATTAACTCGATTAATTTTAAAACACAAAACTAATTAATTAATATTTCCCACATAAATAAAATTTTCCAATATTTTCTCACTGGAGCTATATTAATTAATTTGATATTATTTTGAAAATAACTTTATTTTGAAAACAACTCTATCGAGTTAATAACTAAAAATCATTTTACGTGGCCACGATTTGAAAAAGATATATCCAATTATAGCATCTCAATATAATTCAATCCAACATAACCTTAACATAAGAACATGGCGGTCAATATACCAAAAATATCATAGCATATGACCTTCCATACTCACATACAATAAATATTACATCTTCATGAATCATGGGCCTAGTAGTGTAGTAAGAATTAGTGTCAAAATGTGATCAACAATATAACACACTAATTCTTATCGGTCCTCAATGCAATTTCTCAACAACATGAAATTGCATTTTTTCAATTCAATTTCTTAACAACATGAAATTGAATTAATGCATAAGAAATTGAATTAACACAATTTCCAAACGACATGAAATTGTTCAAGTTAGATAAACCAATATGCCACAATACAACATGATATTTAAAAATTTGTGACATCCAATCATCTTTAAACTCACATGCTTAAAGATATTATTCACACATATATTTCACTGTCGATAGGAGAAATAACAATAATGATGATCATCAATTATGAAAATTCAAACAAATGTCACAATTATCATCAGTTTGCATAGAAAAGTGATTAAAAAAGCAAACTGAATATTCCCACTGATCAAGGAAATCAAAAAAATTTAAAACACTCAAAAGTAAGCCTCTATAACTCCCACTAATTAAGGGAATCAAAAGAATCTAAAGCGCCCATGTTCTATACACACACTACTAGAAAATTCACAATCAGCGAGGGAAAGATTCCGTCGCAAAACAGCAAAATTTTCTCGCAAAAATGGTTTGCGACGGAACACGGTGCGTCGCTAAAACCCTCCTCCCAAACATATTTGCGAGGGAAATTTGTCATATGGAAATTCCCTCGCAAATTGCTACAGAATCGTTCCCTTGCAAAAAAAGTAAATTGTCTTCCCCTTGCAAATTCCCTCGCAGTTTGTGAAGGAATTTTTCCCTCGCTATTCACAACCTTTCTAGTAGTGACAAAAGAGGCTACTGCAAAGTCTTTCCTATCAAAGCTTTTAGATAAAAAGCTCTTATTTCATATAGTAAATCAACATCTTATTGAAAAATAAAACATCATCTACATAAAGAACTAAGAAAATATATTTACTCTCACTTACTTTCATGTAGATGCATTTATTAATATATTTTAAATAAATATAAAGGAATTAATAGAAAATTTCATAGTTAAGGCAAAAAGGAATGCATCAAAATAAACTATAAGGCAAGTCATTACAACGAGGCCAACACAATAGTATATTTCCCTATGGGCAAAATGCACATACCAAAGTCGCAACCATGGTCAGAACCTTAGATGGGTTATTTAATGAGAACAACTGTTATCACAACAAGCTAATAAAATAATACATTTTTCTTTGGGCAGAATGCACAAACTAAGGTTTAAACCAAGATTAGAGCCTCAGATGAATCAATCAATGAGCATATCATTGGGTTTGAAAATCTATCCCCTTTGGGTAGATAAATCTCTAGACCAATGAGCCTCCAAAAATTTCATCTATAACCTTAAAAAAATGTTTGGTGAGCACACATGAGCTTCAGAGATTTGTCTTCTTTGGGCAGACAATTAAATCACAAAGACCAATGCACTTACAATAACTTCAACTCAAACAAGCTTCCAATCAAAACATACAATAATCCTCTTTGGGCAGGAAATTATATGAAATAACCAAAAGTATTACTCAAATTACAAATAAATTTCTATAAATTAATACAAGCAATCCCACTTTGGTAGTAATCACCCATAGTAATTTATAGAAACTCTTGCATCTCTTGCTCAAAATCATAATACGATCCATAAGGTGTAACACCATCACTAATCATGAATTCACATATAATAGCATTCTAAAAAATAAAGTTTTGTACTTAAACAGTTCAAGCGGAAATATGCAATCCAATAAACAGAAAATTTATAGCATGTAATACACGCTGAGAGTACAAAATCGTACATTATTATCAAATGAGAGTTAATTTTTCAATACATTATGCACCAAAATGTACCAAAAAATAAAATAAAATTCACAACCAATAGAGTTTAATATAAGTTATTTTTATCAACAAAAGGAACATGAAATCCAAGCCATTTCAAATACATGTCAAAATCGTTCTAAAGGGTGATCAAAAATTTCTTTCAAAATCAATTCATATTCTAATATTAAATTTAAGTACACATGTCTCATAATAACTTCAATATGAAACCAGGCATGTTTGTCACGTATAATATAATAAAATTAATTATAACGACCAATAAAATAATTAGCATATTATAAACTCCCTTTTGGACATGGTATATAATACCCCATTCACATAACATTAAGTTGAAGACAATAAAAGAGAATTACATATAATTATCAATAACCCATCTCTTTTGGGCAGATAACTCAACATGCATTATTATTGTTGACAACAAAGTTAACTGATTGACACACATATTGCAATAAATTAGTCATGAATAATAATAAAATAATTAAATATCATAAACTCCCTTTTGGGCAGAGTATATAATATATAATTATTTTCATCACATATGAAGATTTAACAATAAGGAGAATTACATAAAATTATAAAATTTCATCCTATTTGGGTAGACAAACTTTTAAATTATACATATTTCTTCATAATACTACGTGCAAATTAAAAATAATTTATTCTCTTTGGGCAGATAAATACTTTTAAATCACGTATTCCCATCAATAATTTCTTAATGCAATTTTTCGAATTATCATATATAACAACTATAGGTGGCAATATGGGTTGGCTTGCCCCGACCTGTCGTCAACCCGCCAAAAATGGGGTAGGACGGGTTGACCCACCATTGAATATGTATTGAAAAAATAAACCCACCTTATTTTATGGTGGGTTGGTGGGTCAACCAATTAATTAAAATTCAAAAATAAATTATATTTTATAAATTTTATAATAATATTTAATATTATTTCACAATCATCTTAATTTTTTCCAATCTCAATCTTGAATGTATACTAACATTCAATTAAGCATTCTTTAGGAATTCATTTGTCTCTATATATAGATAACATTTGTCATAAATAAAGTTTTTTTGAGGGAGTACTAAGATAAATTTTTTTTAGATATCACAAAAGCTTAGTGACAAATGAAACACTACTTAATTGTAGAAAAAAAATTAATTATAACCCAGCGGGTCAACTCGCCCCGCGGCGGGTTAAACCGATTTTGACCCACTTTTAAGTGAGACAGGTTGGAGTGGGTTGGCGAATTCAAAACCTTAACCCCAACCCTCCCTGTTTTGGCGGGTTGACCTATCGGGCTCGACCTACGTTGTCACACAGATGGTGAACATACGGATTGTAATAAATCTTATCTCACAAGAGTTTTTATTATATTTGCATGATCAATTACAACTAATGTCACACCCTTTATTTGATACAAAGACTCTTAAATATAATTGAAAAAATTAAGGGTGCTGAGGCTAATCCTTAATCAAATAAATTATATGAATCACCTGATATTAATTTCCAAATGCAAATTATTTTTAAACCATAGGCAATAATATTAAATACCAAAATACTCAGATTATTCATCTCAATATTGTATGTATAAGGAAACCTTAATTAATATATAAAATTTAAAATAATCATACAATATGAATATCTGACATGAAAAGCATGGCTAGTTTGGTTTGCAAAAGACGAGAGTCAATTTTATAGGCATGTATTCAATTCGTATCACATGCAATTCTTTTTATTTTTCTTTTTTAATTGCCAACAAAGATCCAAATGACACTCCGCGGCCCAATCATAAGTCCAACCTGCATTGATTTATTAACTAAATAGTAACTCTAAAAACACTAACAGTAACCTCTAAAGCACGAACACAAGATTTTTAGGAAAGAATGTGTGTCAGACACGTGTCTGACACGGACACGTTCTGACACGCGTCCGACATGAGGTCAACTTTTTGGGACACGTTGAATAAGGGGACACGCATTTTTGAGCGAATCCGACACGCGGTCAACGTATGTGGACACATTTCTTCATTTTTTTGGTAAAAAAGAAATAAAAATACAATTAAAAAAATTAAAAATAAACAAAAGAGAACCCTATCCTATCGTTGCCTCATCTCTTCTTCGTCGTCGGATCTTTGAACCAGAAAAGCGTCGGCGGGATCCTTGAACCAGAAAAGCTTGTCTTGTTTGAGAACGAACCAGCGGCGGCGCCATGTTTTGATGTAAGCATCGGTGAGCCAGCCGGCACGCACAAGGTTCGACCATAACTTGATGCCTTTGTAGTTTTCTGGACTCGGGTCTTGACCTTCTCTCTCTATGTTCGAAGAGAAGAGACCCTAACGTGTAGTGGTCAAGAACCCAAAAATGCAAAGTATAAGGACTTATGGACTTAGGTCTCTATGTCTGGTGAAGAAAGGGAGAAGAAGAAGAAAAAGGAAAAAAAAAAAGACAGGTTAGTGTGGGGAATAAGACGAAAAGGGGTAGAAAGGTACAATGGAGAAGAGAAATTAATGAGTGGTCACGTCACAATACTCACAACATTTAATATTGTGTTGACATGCAGTACATCATTTAAATGAATTTGATTATATTAACATTAATATCATATGTTAAATTCATTAAATAATGTGATAACACATCATTATATTACAAAAAAATAAATTACTTTGACAATGTATAAAAACTAATTCACAATTTTTTTTATTTAATCATATTTTATGTTTAAAGAAACATACTTTTAATATCACTGGTATGTCTAGCATATAACTAGGTGAAGTTTAACTTTGATGTTCGGGAAAATGACACCAAATCTACTAGTGCTTAGAGAAAAATTTAGGAGATGGTATGAAATTTGAGGCCATGATTATTTAAGATGGAGATGAAAATAATTAAACTTGTGAGTGGTCTACACCTCTATACTTTTGAGATGTTCTATTATTTGTGCTTAATATTTATGTTATGAAATTTGAATATTTGATTAATATATGACTTATTATGAGTTGTTATATGTATTAAATGTAAACTATATTATATATATTAAAAATATTATTTAATATCAAAATATGTCCTAACGTGTCGAAATTTAGCATTTTTTAAAATTAACGTGTCAGAGTGTCGTGTCATGTCCTGTGTCTCGTCGTGTCCGTGTCCGTGCATCATAGACAGTAACCAAAAGCCAACTGCTAACAGTATTACGGAAATCACGAAAATCAAAATACCAATAGCTAATCATAGTCATATAAAATTCAAAGTGATAAGAGTGATATGATTCACGAAAATCAACAATCAAAATATCGGAACTTCAACAAATTAAAACCTAACAGTAATAAAATTAAGAGTAAATATTATTTTTGGTCCTTAGTAAATTTTATGATGTCTGCTTTAATCCCTAACAAATAAAAAGGCTATTCGTGGTTCTTAAGAAATTCAAAGTGGACTCATTTTAGTCCTTTTGAAGGACTAATGTGGTCTTTTTTGAATTTGTGAGGGACCACAATTTTAACTAAATAGGTCCATTTTGAATTTATTAGGACCACAAATAGCCTTTTTATCTGCTAGGGATTAAAACGGACATCGAAAAATTTGCTGAGGAGTAAAAATGATATTTACTCTATAATTAATTCCAAATGTGAAACTAAACAAAGGCACGTTTCACGAAAATAAAGCAAAGTAATTCCAAATAAATGTGAAACTAATAAACAAAATTCTAAATACGAAACTAAACAATAGATGCACGGGAATGTAAACTGAGATTTTCACGAAAACAATAAAATGACTTATAGAACAATAACTAGCTAACAGTGCAATAACTCATGTGCAGTAATGCATATGGAAGACACAAGATATATGCATTAAAAGTGTGTTTTCTTTTCGATCATATGAAAGATATGCATTAAAAGATATGGAAGATATATACATGCCTTGTAGGAATCAAAATAGTAACAGAGACCAATATGTTATTTTATATTATTTTATGAACCCTAAAATTTGAGAACAAAAATTCTGCTTTAATATTTCACAAAAACACACATAATGCAACACGAAAAGTGCAGGTTTATATGCATATTGTAGATGATTTGTACATTTCTCTCTCTTGGCTTAATCTTCATTCTTGGCATATTATATGTGCATTGAAGATAAAAGAAACTGTCTCAATTTTCGTGTACTAAATACACCACAAAGTGCAGGTTTTCGATGTTCAAATATGTAGGTTTTCAAATGGTTGATCATGAAGGGATATAGAACAAGCCAAAAGGGAAAACCGAAATTTATATGTTCATGAAACTATGACATATGAGACATAATGAAAATCGAAAACCCAAAAATGACAATTTAATCAAGTCTTTTTTCTTTTTCTTTTTTATATAAAACATAAAGTAACTTTTTCAATTCTGAATCTCAATTTTTAAGAGATGAACCCTAAGATTTAAAAACACAAATTCTCCTTACTTCACGAAAACGCACATAATATATATCAATGGAAAGATGTTGACATATAAGACAAAATTCCTAAGGTTCTCAATTCAATCGAACAAAAAAATAAAAAATAATGAATTAATACATAAAGTTTTGACCTTTTTAAAAAGGAATCCCAATTTCTTGATTCCAATCAACAATATGGATTTTATAATCATATACACAAGGCTCTGATATCAAATGAAAGATTTATTATTCCTGGATCATATATATGATTATAAAATACCAAACATTATGAAATCAAAGTTGGGAGTGTGTGTACTTTGTTGGACCATCACAAAACAAGAGGAAAGAAAAGACTACATGTTAGGATCTATTATCTATGCTTATTCCGAAAGTGGCAGTCTCAATACGATGAGAGCATGACTGCTCATAGAACTTAAGTCCAATATAAATAAGCTAAAGAGCGGACATAGTCAAATACCCTGAAAAGAGTTTGTGTCTATTGGATCCACCCATTACATAAAATCAGGGTCACATTAAAAGCCTACACTGCTGTCTAACTAGCCTCAATACCAACAGATGTCATAAGCCTAACTCAATATAAACACAATGGGTTAATCAAAATAATACAATTGAAATATCCATTAACTCGGTTAATTTTAAAACACAAAATCAATTAATTAATTAATTAATACTGCCCACATAAATACAATTTTCCAACATATTTCTTTAACATTAACTCGTTTGTTAATTTATTTTACTTGTCACTATAATTTATACATGACCTAAAATTGCCCCTTACTATGAATTACGCATGTGAAAAACTTGTAAAAATCAATAGAAAATATTTTAAAAAGGGTTTTATATTTATTTCAAGTAGGAGGAAAGCAAAACTCTCTCTTGCCCTCACATCAATAAGTGAGCTGCTTCCTTTCTTCTTCTTTTTTCTCTCACCCCGTGGGTCTCGCTTTTGACTGAGTGTACAGGAAAAAAATTGTTTTCCTGTTACTTGATGCTATATATATATTAAATCCCTTTTAAAAATTATCCAAGACGTAAACCACTAAATTACATGCACACGTATCTTCCACTTAAATTTAATGCAATAGAAGACTAGGTGAGCCATAGAGGTGTAGTCAGGAGTCACTAGTCACACACAAATAGAGGGAAGGCACATGAAAAGAAAGGTGAATAAATTTAAAACAGAGTGGAGAGTTAGAGTGAGGACATATATGAAGAGAAATATATGTTTCTGAAATATTATTGAAGATTTATTTTTCTTTTTGGTAGTTATTGAAAATTTCAAATAAAGAAGAAGGGAGTCAGATAGTATAATTGTCTCTCTCCGTTGAATTAATCAGATTTATATATAACACTCTGTTAGTTTTTCTATCTTAATTAGTCTTTGGAACTGCATGCAGTATATATGTGGAACTCTTTTATGAGTACATTTTCATAAACGTATATATATAGTTGTAAGTTTAGATAATATATAGATGTTATTAATTCAAAAGTTTAACATGCAAGGATATCTATACGTATGTCCACCTTTTTACGTGAGACTGCATCCACTTTTGTTAAGAAGTGACGATTTGAAAAACAAATAGTGCGATTGTCCTGGTCTCCTGGATATAGAGAATGACTAATTTCACTTAGGTAATTTTGTTACATTTCAACAACTTTATTCAGAAAAGGTGGCCGACATTAAGAATGAATGCTCTTGCCAAAACTTTCTATTCGTTTTTACTTTTTGGGGTAAATAAAAACATATGCTTCAGTTAGCTATCATACTAAAGAGGAAAAAAAATGAAAAAATGAAATAAAAAATTTGTGGCTCAAACAAAAAGAAATATAAGAATCATGTTATAGGAAGGAAAATTTGGTCATATTACAGATTATAATTATGTATTACGGGTAGTACATAGTTATAATATTAAAGTTATTTTTTTCTCTTCGCCACGTCACCCGACAGTCTTCTGAGGAGAAAAAAAATAATTTTTAATATTATAACTATATATTACCTGTAGTATATTGTTATTTTTTTTTGCATGATCAAATTTCTTTCCTGACAAATTGAAACCCCTCAAACAAAATATCATCCATAAATGCATCGTGGATTTTCCACCGAGGAACAACAATTAGGACGTACTAGATTCCAGTAAATTATTATGTTGTGCTATCTTACTAGTTAAATTGATGGTGGATATGACTAGTTGTCCAAGGCAAAATCTAACAAAATCTTGAATCAATTATATATGTCTCCGCGAAAACATTGATTGGAAGAAACGACGGTAACATGAAATGAGCAATAGACAAGGATGTTGGAAGCCCACTATGAATTGGACAAGAGAGCAAGGGAATTATGGAGGAGGTCATGGGTGGGAACGGTGGGAGTAAAATGAGCAAGCAAGTAAATTTATGGTCGGGATACCTGTCTTCTTATAGTTAGGATTACTCAATAGTTGTTACAATGTAAGATTCTTATTAGAAACTTTGCATCACAGTGTTTTTTTTTTTCCTTTGATAAACAACAGGCCATGGACAACCACTCAAAACTTATAAACCTAAAATTAACCTAAGTATCAAGCACGTGAACCAACTGATAAATGGTTGTTCCAGCTTAATCGATGGTTTTGAGTTCGAGTCTATGGGAAGCAGTTATATTAAAACTTGATAAGGAGAACTTTGTCGCTCATGTGATCCTATCAAATTGAATTAGTTATTTAATCGATAAAATGATAAATAATTTTAAAAAATAAAATTAACCTACATAATAGAGTTCTAGCTAGTAGCCAACTGAACAACACCTATGTCATGTTAATTTTGAAGTAAAACAATAATGATATATAATGTAATATATATAGATTTAATTTCTACATACTACTAGAGTAAATTATTTATATTAACTCATTATTAAACAATTCAATTATATATTAAAAATTATATGAGACTTAAAAAAGTTTATTTGAAAGATCAAATTTGAAAACATGTAAGTTGATGATAGCAAAAACAACTTTTCAATTCATATTGGCTAAATTAAACTCAGATTCTAGAAGTATTGGTAATGAATCTCTAGTCCCTTATTGATTAGCTAAAATTGAACATCAATTTACTTGGTTTTGTGCAGTTTATGACTTTCCCGACAAGTATGCCTATTGCATGCTGGATGCTCCCTTGAGGGGATCGTTTACTTGCTTATTAGCCCAAGACATGATGAGATTGTTTCGAGAAATTTGTTAAAGCTAACCTAAATCCACTTAGATTGCAAAGAGATGACATTCTTCTACTTATAATTCTTCTTCAACTAGGACTCAACTTGACATCGATCCATTTTGGGTGGCTCCAATCATGGCTTAGGTTTTTAGCATATGTCATATTGTCATGGATGTGGATTCCAATTTTTGTCCTCCAAATGAAAACTTTAGTGGGCCTCAAGCCAACACAAACTAATTACTCAGCTTAATACCTACTCTGACAAAATTCAGGCCCAATATTGCTTTGGGGTATGATTTATTGGTACAATCTACATCAAAAATCGACCAAAAAAATATTTCTCTGTTTGATTTGACTCACAATCGAATTAAATAAATGTTTTTAAACGATAAAATGGCATACTAAAAATAAGTAAATAATATTTTTTACAATTGTTTAATGAAAATAAAATACTATTCTTAATTATTAACGATATGTTGGTAATCTAAATTAAAACATTAAACTAGAAAGTGAGAGTAACAAATTTTATATATTATTTTTTCATAATAATAATTAAATACTAACATGCAAGTGAAAACCATTTGACTTAAAATAATAATAATCCGATTCTAGTTATTTTAAATATAAAAATCATTCTACTTAAGTTAATTTTTTTTTAAAATTAAGTATGCATATTAATTATGTAATAAAATAAAATTTTCTTTTTGGAGTTACCCAACCCTAATTATCTCTTTGAGACGAGTTGGCTCCCTCCGGTATCCCCACGAGCTTCGACTCTTTGAGCCGGCTATGGAACTAATCCGGAGTGCGGGGGAGCAGTGATGGCCAAAGGTTCAGCCCCCTCCCCAAGAATGCATTCAGCGGGAATCGAACACATATCCAACCCCACTAACTCCAAGTTATGAGCTACCCATTGGGTTAAAATAAAATTTTCTATATCAGGATAGAATTTGCATCATAAATCTATGGATTTAATATTTTTATATTTTAAAAGATAAATTTATCTTCTATAATATATAAAATTATGTGAAATTTATATTTTCTTAATTTCTCTCTTTTGGAATTCATATAAGAGGAAGGATATTCTTAATACTAAAATTTTCTACTACTAACTTACTACCTATCTAATCACCATTGAATCAAAGAGGGAGAATGCTAATAAGTTTTTAAAAAAAGAGAAAATATTGATCCAATAATGATTAGATAAGTAATGAATTGATAATAAAAAATTTTAATAGTAAAAATATCTCTCGTCTGCGTATAAACCCCATGGCCCATATAGTAAATGGTAAGAAATAAATTTATTTTCTATAAGCTAAATCCATTCCAAAAATAATTAAAAAATTGGGGGCAAAACCATAGAGAAGGGTTCATTCTTCAATCTTAGTATTCACTGTAGTGCCTGTGCGAGCACGTTGCTTCCGCTATCGTCTTCTTCTTCTGTCGCAATTACTCCATAGTTTCGTTTCAGCAACTCGGTGAAATCGGAAGATATCGCCGGTATGGTGCGCTTCTACTCCATATTTTGTACTTGACAGCGATCCCCCCCCCCCCCCCCCATTCTCTTTTTCTGATGCTTCTCTGCAAGCTGTCACTATCTACATTAGTCTTTTATCGATATGTATTGTGCTGTTGATTTGATTCAAGTGCGTTTCATAGTTTTGTATATCGTTTCCTTTTTTTTTTTTTCCCCTAACATGCTTAATTGGATGTATCATGGTCAGGGTTTGAAAGCATCGTTTGCTTTTAGGTTTTCATTAGTTTTGTGATATTAATGTGCCATAGATGATAGTTAAGCAAAATCAGAATGAACATTTTGATTGGGGTGAAACGGTAGATATAAATCTAAGAGCAGCCACTGTCATGTGAGAAATGAATTATTATCTATTACCTGCATGTGATTCTTGGATGGAAGAACTAATAGGAATATGAGGTTGTTGAGATGTTAAAAGTTAAAGGTGAAACTTCATAAAATAAGAAAGTTCAAAAATTACAGAGACTGTGAAGCAAAACGGTACAGTTCTCTTGATTTACTCTATGCTTTTGCTATTGATGGTGATGCTTGAGGAATTCAACGAAAACCATAATAAAAGTAGCATCAAAATTATTTTTGTATTAATTTTCTAGCAACTAATTGCATGACCCAAAAAGAGTATTCGCAATTTTAAAGTATATAAACAGATGTGCATGGCCCAAAAAAAGCATAGTAAATGTGCATTGCCTGAATGAGGGGAGTTGCTTATCGGGTTTTCTACTCTGACTTTTTCTTTTGATTGGAAGGTAACTTGCGAAGTTGGAGATCTTCCATATTTATTATTTCAATGAAAAAAAAAAGAATTACTGTTGTGCTTTAGTGAACTGTATATGGTACTTGGATATAATTTTGGAAAATGCGTACATTGTTACTTGTGATTGGTTATTTTCAAATAAGAATTGATTCAAATGCCTCTCAACTGAAATCAATGATCTTTTCAGATGAATGAGGATGAAATCCTTGTAATCACAATTGGATGGACACAGCAGAGTGCATGGGTATGGGGCTGGTGCTACCCTAACAGATTTGTGTGGCCCTAGATCATCATCATCTGCCATTTATGATCTGCAGATAAAACATCAGGAGGAGTTCTGTGTGAGTTGTCAATTGAAGGTGAAATTTGATAAGACATCGAACCTTCAAACGTCAAAACCTATTTCTTGAACCAAGGATTTTAATCATATTTTATGGGTTACAATTTCCCTAATGCTGACCTGCCTTCCAAGACTTAGCTGTGTTTCTTTCTTGTATTCTTTACCCAAATTGTCCAACAATGTAAAGCAAATTCATGCCCAATTAGTCACTAATGGCCTGAAATCTCCTACCTTCTTGGCCAAGTTAATTGAGCATTATTGTGGTTCACCATACCAACACATTGCCAATAATGCACATTTGGTGTTCCAGTACTTTGACGCGCCGAACTTGTTTCTCTTCAATACTTTGATAAGATGTGTTCAACCCAAGGGTTCTCTTCGTATTTTCCAAAATGAATTTTCAAGGGGAGTCATAGTTTTTGATGATTGCACTTACAATTTTGTTCTCGGAGCCTGTGCTCGCTCCCCTTCTTCTTCAACATTATGGGTAGGTAGACAACTACATGCCCAGATAGTAAAACATGGGGTTGAGTCAAATATATTGGTTCTGACTACCAACATACATTTTTATGCTAGCAACAAAGATATCATATCAGCCCGAAGAGTGTTTGATGAAATGGCGGAAAGAAGCAGTGTTACATGGAATGCTATGATAACAGGTTTTTGTTCCCTAAAAGAAGGAAACAAGAAATATGCTGTCAATGCATTGTCTTTGTTCAATGACATGTTGGCTGATCCGAGTGGAGTTAAACCAACAGATACTACCATAGTTTCTGTGCTTTCAGCAGCTTCTCAAATAGGTATGATAGAAACCGGTGCTTGTATACATGGGTTTGCAGAAAAAACAGTGTGTTCTCCTGAAGATGATGTGTTTATAGGCACTGGGCTTGTGGATATGTACTCAAAATGTGGATGTCTTGACAGTGCCTTATCTATCTTCTGGCGAATGAATCAGAAGGACATCTTGACATGGACAGCAATGACTACCGGTCTAGCCGTCCATGGGAAAGGAAAACAAGCCTTGGAGGTTTTATATAAAATGGGAGCTTATGGAGTGAAGCCAAATGAAGTAACTTTTACAAGCTTGTTGTCGGCTTGCTGTCATGCTGGGCTTGTTGAAGAAGGCCTTCAACTGTTTCATGATATAAAGAGAAAGTTTGGTGTGATGCCTCAGATACAACATTATGGTTGCATTGTTGACCTCCTTGGCCGATCTGGAAAGTTAAAAGAAGCTTATGATTTTATCATGAGGATGCCAATTAGTCCTGATGCCGTAATATGGAGGAGTTTGCTTGGTGCATGCAAGATTCATGGGAATGTTGTGATGGGAGAGAAGGTGGGGAAGTTTCTTCTCCAGTTAGAAGAGCAGAGTTGTGCCGAGTTGGCTCTTAAGAGCGAGGACTATGTAGCTCTGTCAAATGTTTATGCTTCAGCGGAAAGGTGGAATGATGTTGAAACTGTAAGGAAAAAGATGAAAGCTAAGAGCGTTTTGAATAAAGCTGGTTATAGCTCTGTTCAAACTGTCAGCATGGCTACATTGTAATCAAAAAATTATGCTAGCAAGTCAATAAATCTTTCGGACTAAGGAAACCTGGAGTAGCTTAGAATAAGGACAACAGTGGAAACAGCAACAACTATACAGTGTATGGCCAAACACTCCTCATCAACAGATTGGAAATATGAGATGTCCTAACAGCAAATTGTGTAAGTATGTGGCATAACCAAGCAAGATATATAACTGATGTACAAGTATGATATTAGTGGTAGTGTTATTTCAGCTTTCATTATTTATAAGTCTGTAGAACGAAGGGCAGAGAGGGCGGCTTTGAGTAAACTGTATTTTTGGCTGTTAAGCGGAATAATCTGCATATTTCCTTCCCGTAAGTCTCTTTTTTTCTTTCTTTTTGTCTCAAGTATTTTCCGGATCTGATCCTTGCAAAAATGTAAATAATGCTCTCAATGAAATAAACGCTTAATTATAGAGGGAAAGAAGACAGTATAAATTTGGACCGAACAAAGGTATATAATCTTTTTTTTTCCTTTTCTGATGAAGTACCCTTTCTGTTATGAACCAACTTATTGGCCCATATTCTAATAGCCCATAAAGGGTAATCAACTAAGAGAGATAAGAAAATAATTTTGCCTGATAAAATATTAATCTTGTCATATCACTAAGTAGATCAAATATTGGGCCCTCAATATTTCCAAATGGCCTAAAATTCTACTACTATTAGGTAACTACTATAAATCAAATATACACTTTTTTATGCTCTTTCTTAATTGTTGTTATGCACACCTTTTACTCTCTGGCTTGTTAATTATAGTGCACAATTATCTGCAATCCTCTATGATATCTCTCTCATAGATATTGAGAGCATACTGATTTTATATAAGATTCATCAATCTTTTATTGGACACCCCCGATTCTCTTGGATTGAACACTTTCTACATTTAGTGTTAGGGTAATATTTTTCTTATATTAGAAAGAAGAAATGATTCTCCTACTAACACATGAAAGGGGTAGGGTCCACTGAAAATATGTGGGGCTCACCACAAACATGTAGGACCCACCTATTACCCTAGTTTTATGCATATAGTGTTCAATCTTGGTCCAGAAACTTTAGCAACAGCCCAACGCACACTTGTCTCTTAACTTCTTGAACGTACATATCGAATGGAAAAACAGAAATAACATAAAAACCATTCCATTGCAGGAACTGAAAAACAATAACTCAATTTGGGTTCCAAAATCTAACGTGGCAGTATTGAAGCAATTTGTCGAGGCAAGATCTTCTATTAGCATCCGGTTGCTTCATTTTATTCGAACTGCTTAAATGTAAAATCCATGCCGTAAACTGTTTTATCATTATAAATCAGGCTTAATGAAACTATAAAGTATTTCTAAAGAGTTATACTTTTCAAATATAGTCTTTTATGCTGAATTGTTAAGATAAAATTAAGGGTTTTATGTTTGTTATGTTACATCATGTAACATAATTTTTTTATACACACAATTTTGTGTGGGTCTCATCTCTTGATTTTTCTCTCTCCTTTCTTCTCTCTCTTCTCAATTGTGTATGTAGGGAAATTAGGTTACATCATATAACATAGCAATCATAAAACCCTAAAATTAAATGTAATATTTAGATTTTAGAAGTCTTAAAATATTATTTTTAAATGAGAAAATAATGAATGATGGGTTAATGTGACAGGCTTTTTTACCCTTTTGTCCCTTATTAATTAATTAATAACTATTTTGTCCCTGATTCGAAACTATCTACCAATATATCCCTCTTTAATCGACTACCTTGTATTCTTAATCGACTAAATGGCCAAAACAGGCAAAAATGGCTGTTGGGAGATTTAATTGACTAAATCTCCCAACAGGCAACAAAGGAAAACAAGTCGGTATGATTTTTTAATCGATTAAGTAGGGAGATTTAGTCGATTAAATCTCCCAACAACCATTTAATCGATTAAAAAAGCAAGGTAGTCGATTAAAGATGGACAGATTGGTAGATAGTTTCGAGTTAGGAGCAAAATGATTATTAATTAATTAATGAGGAATAAAATGGTCAAATAGCCTAATGTGACGTCCGTCATATATAATACCAATGTGACGTCCGTCATATATAATACCATTTTATATTAAATTGTATTATAAAAGGTTGAGTTTAGTATTTTGTCATGTTGTAGAAAATAATTTATCTCTTATATACATATAAAAATGTTTGAAACTTATATGAGGATTAGATAGAAAAAGAAAATATATGGGTATAGAAAATAAATTTACTTTCTCCAGAAATGTTAAACCCTAATAAAAGATTATGTATGTCTAAGGTTCTTTCGTATCAAATATATTTAAGCATATTTAAAAAAAAAAAAAAAAAAAAACATTTAAGCGCAGGAGTAGTTAAATCAAAATATGAAAACGTGGCATGGACCATGGAAGGAGATGCACTTTTGTCTGCCCGTGTCAAGGATTATGAAAGGAGAGCTCGGATTTTCAACCGTTGCTGTCAATAATAGGTGATTAAAGCTTCATGACTAATTATCTATTGAAATGGGGTTTGAACTCAGTGAAAATTACGGTGTTTCTGTCTTGAATCAATCTTTAATTCATAATTTACCTAGCTAAATACCAGATGCTTTTTCTCTTAAAGATCTAGAGAAAGCATCCGACACGATTCTAGTGCGAATAATTAATAATTAATATCAATTGGGAAATCCAAGCTATTAAATGCAATTGTGTAAGTTGCGTCTGCTTTTGAAATTTGAAGAGCAAGTTTAAGAGTTGTTCAATATACATATTTTTATTATCGTACATTATTTCCAATAAAACTTGTGGGAGAGATAATTACTAAAAAAGGTATGTACAATACAATTTAGAGAGCAGTTTATTTGTGGCGTTGTATGATTAGTTTAGCGAAGATGAAATTTAAAAAACTTTTTTGTACTGTAGGGATCTACAAGTCCACTATGTTCCCTTTAAGGATGAGTCACTGTATGAGATATACCCTTAGCTTAGGTACTGACCAGGCTAAGAGGTATTATGTCAAGCAATAGCAAGATAATAGATATGTGCAGTAAGCAATAAGACTCAAAGTAAATGGGCAATATTACGATACATAAGATGCTTTAAAGTTGTGCCCATAGGGGCTATTTATAGAGGATATGGTGCGGGTTGGTAAGGAGAGGTCAACCGTCCTTGGGATGTACTGCCATGATAGCAGTGTTGGGCGTGTTTGGCGCTGCCTTTTGGGCAGCGCTGCGCCTTCTGCGTCTGGCGATGTCAGCACTGGGCAGAGGGTAGTTTTCCCTTAGGGTGCCTGTGGCTGGCGCCTTTGGTGGTTAGCGTCCCGAGATAGGGCATTTTGGTGTATCCCTTGGACATGCTGCAAGGTTGGAGGGCGTGCGTCTCCACGTCAGCCCTTTGGGGCGGAGGATTGGGCCTGGCCAGCTGGGCTGCACCAGTGTTTGGGCCATCCGAAACAGGAGCCCCCCAACTTGGTAGCATGCGTTGGATGGTGCCAAGTTATTGTCTTTGGGCGTTTACCTTTTGGGAGATTCATGAGCGGTGTCGCCGCTCTAATATCGTAGCTGACCCGCGTTGATGCCTGGTCGTAATTACTGGGCGTTCTTGGGCTAATGTCGCCTACTCAGGGATTTTGGGCGTCTCTGATTGGTATTAGAAGACCAACGGTTTTTCCCTTCACGCTTCCAGGGGTGCTTCAGGTCTTTCGTCCTGCTGACGCGGAGGGTGTCTCTTCGGTTTTCGTGCACGTTGTAATGATGGACTCCATTATTACAAGCAGTTGTATTATTTCGAGACACGGCGCAATAACGCGACGTGCAAGGTGTCATATCACCTTGACATTACCATCATGCCCCTCATCTCAACCGCCAGCTAAATGACGGTTACGACATCTGACGGTCGGAAAATCAAGGGGTAATTCGTGCGAGTGCCACCTTGCGCTCCTTTCTTCTTTAAAAGGGGGGCATGCTCTTGCTTGAAGGTCTTCTCTATGCTGGTTATTGATCTACTGTTGCTTCTATTACGCTGTGCTTCTTCTTCCTTACCTTAAAGCTTCTTCACTATTCGCACAACTTCTCAGGTATAGTGTCTCACTCTTTCTCCTTTGATATTCTTGTGCTTCTTGGTACACTATTTTTTCTTCTTTTCCTGTGCACGGTAAAAGCAATGGATCTTCCTGGGTTGGGGGTAGAGGTTAAGGAGGAGGAGTTTGATGAAGCTTTCGACTCTTTCGAAGGCTGTTTAGTGGGGCCAGCTATGCAGGAATATCTTGCTAAGCGTGGAGGGAGTAGCAGCTTTCCCTCCTACCGTTCTTTGGTCCCCGGGGTGGAGTCATTGCCCCATGGTAAGGTTCCAAAACTTCTGGGTTTCTCTGAAGATGAGATTCAGAGTCTCTTGCCTGAACGGGCTTTAGGGCCTGTGCTTCCTTACTTGGGTGAAGCATCTGGTTCTCGACCGCGTGGTAAGCGCCTGGATCTAGGGGGTGAGAGCGCTTCTGTGTCTGGAGGGATTCAGCCAGCCAGTACTCGAGGGCGACGGTCTAGGGGTCCCAGTGAGGGATTTAGGGCTCGCCCTTCCCGTCGTCGTGGTTCAGGGTCTTCAGCTCGTGCGGCTGGACAAAAGGAGGGTTCTTACCGCCATGTTTCACGGCGCTCTGCCCTGGGGGTAGGGCGACTTGTTCAGCCTTTGTCTTCTGTTAACCGTCTTCCACAAAATCGTCTCATAGAGTATTATTATAAGCCTTCCCGTCCGACTGTTGACTCTCGTGTTGCTTTGAGCACCACTCGGGGCCATATACCCAGTCTTTCTTCATCCTTTCATCGCCGTAAATATGACGAGTCCATGGAGAACCGGTTAGGTAGATTTCATCCTGAAGATGGACGCCTTGTGAAGTATGGTGTGTGGGACGCCATATACGAAGACCTAGGGCTTTATAAGATACCGCCTGCTTGGTGGCCTCCTTCTTTAAGCTACTCAGATTTCTATTCTTCGAGCTCTTCAGAAGCTTCTGACTCTGATGGTAAGTAGTTTGTGCCCAAGTTATTTTTTTCTTGTAGTGATCAGTAAGGAGGGCGTTGGTGATTACAGAGGTGGGGGGTAGGGCCAGGTGGCATCTCTTTTCTCTTCGCAATGGTCTTCTTGGCTTTGGTGAAGTATTGAGGATTGACTGTGTGTTTATCACTCTCAGGTAGGATTTTTTTAGCAAGGCCTTAACCTTGTCATAAAGGGACCTTGTTAGGGAATTTCCTAACGTTAGTCGTCCAAAGATGGTGGCCCTTCCGCGTCTGGATCGGAAGCAAATTATGGACTGTACCCAAGTGGTTATTGGCTGTATCCTGGGGATGCAGGAGATCGCACTTGCTATCGGCGAGCAGTGCTCTTTGCAGGAGAATCGCCTTGATGGGTTTGGGCGACAGGTGGAAAGTCTAACTGCTGATGTTGGGCGTCTTGGCAAGGAGATTGCTGACAAGAAAGGCTCCATTAACTCATTGTCCGAGCGGCTGAAAAAGTCAGAGGACGATGTCAAGCAGCTGTCTAATGAGAAAAATGGCCTCAATAAGTTGTTGGGAGATGCCAAAAAGGAGAAGGAGGTTCTCCAGGTTGAGAAGGATAAGCTGGCCGCCGACTTGTTTGTCGTTCAAGGGTATCTTCACGCCAAAGATGAGGACTTTAAGAAGGCCTCTTGACAGGTAGAGAAACTGGAGGAGGCTCTTGCGAACCTGATGTACCTTTCTTTTGACAACGCCCTGAAGCAGGTTTCTGTTAGGTATCCTGACGCCGATCTGACTGGATTTTCTCTCGATTATGAGGTCGAGGATGGCAAGATTATTCAACGTCTTGATCGTTACGCCATCAGGGTGATTGAGGAGGCGCCAGAGACTGACAATGATGAAGGTGCATGGGGGATGCTTCCAGCCTCTGATGCGGATTGTGAGGATGGACCCCAGGAGGGCGATACTGAGCTCGGCGTGCCCTCCGGGACTTTCATTGAGAATGTGATTGATCCTAGCGTGGTGATGATGTTGCTCGATCGGTCGCGGTGGAGCAGGCGGTGAGTGCGCAAGCTTTGGAGGAGGGTGTAACTGATCATGCGCCACGCGTTGAGGCGGTCAAGGCAGATTTGTAGACATAGACTTAGCCCCCCCCTTTACAGGCCTGATGTAATTTGAAATTGTTGGCATGTCAACCAAAGTCTTGTAATTTGATCTCCTAATGAATCACAAGTAATTTGTATTTGCTGACGAACTTCCTTTCCTTTCTTGCTTTTAGGCTTTTTTCTTTAATATTGCCATTTGTGAATTAAATGGGCGTTGGCTGGGGGTGAGAACCATCCCAGTCCAACTGCGGCGGGGGTGAGAACCATCCCATTTGTGAATTAAATGGGCGTTGGCTGGGGGTGAGGACCATCCCAGTCCAACTGCGGCCGTTCGTTGGGCGTTGGCTGGGGGTGAGAACCGTCCCAGTCCAACTGCGGCGGGGGTCAGAACCATCCCGTTAGTTGGGCGTTGGCTGGGGGTGAGAACCATCCCAGTCCAACTGCGGCAGGGGTGAGAACCATCCCGTTAGTTGGGCATTGGCTGGGGGTGAGAACCATCTCAGTCCAACTGCGGCGGGGGTGAGAACCATCCCGTTAGTTTGCTTTTGACACAGAATATAGAAGGCTAATGTTGGCTTCTATTTTATTGAGAATGTGGGACCCTGCCTCATTAAAAACCTTCCCTAGTAAAACCCATTGGGACAAAAACGTAGGGAAGGAAAAGAGTGCAGGCGATGTTACATGGAAAATTAACTATAGTACTTCTTGAGCTTGTCTGCATTCCACGCCTTCGGGATCGCCTTCCCATCTAGTGTTTCGAGCGAGTAAGCTCATTTTCCCAATTTGTTTGCTATTCGGTAGGGACCTTCCTAGTTTAGGGCGAGCTTTCCTTCTAGGGCGTTCTTGTTTCCAACGTCCGCTCTTCTGAGAACCAGATCTTTTTCCTCAAAACCTCGTGGAATGACTTTCTTGTTATAATAAGTTGCTGATTTTTCTTTGGACTGGCGATCGTTGTGGGCGGCATATCCTCTGATTTCGTCCAGCAAGTCCAGTGCTTCCTACAAATGTTGGTTGTTGGTGACCTCGGTCACGTGTTCTCGTCGCCAGGAGGGTTCACCTACTTCCACAGGGATCATGGCTTCGGAACCATAGGTCAACCTGAAGGGCGTTTCTCTAGTGGAAGACTGGGTGGTAGTCCTGTATCCCCACAGGACGTTGTCAAGGTTTTCTAACCATGCTCCTTTGTCTGCTTCCAACTTCTTCTTGATTCCTTTCCCCAGCATTTTGTTGGCTGACTCTACTAATCCGTTGGATTGAGGGTGTTCTACGGCGAAAAAATGGTGTCAAATTTGCAGACTGCTCATTAGTTCACGGAACTTTGTATCAGTAAATTGAGTGCCGTTATCGGTAATAACCTTTCCCGGAATACCGAATCGGTAGACGATGCTTCTCCAAAAGAACCTTCTTGCTTTTTGGGACGTGATGGTGGCCAAGGGTTCTGCCTCTACCCATTTGGTAAAGTAGTCAATGGCGACAATCAGCCATTGGACTCGGCCAGTCGCCATGGGAAAGGGCCTATGATGTCAATTCTCCCTTTGTAGAAAGGCCATAGTGATGTGATTGACGTCAACTCTTCTAGTGGCGCTCTGTGTATATCAGCAAATCTTTGGCATTTTTCGCATTTCTTGACATGTTCGTGGGCATCATGCTCCATGGTTGGCCAGTAAAACCCTGCTCTTAATGCTTTCTTTACCAGTGAGTGGCCGCCTAAGTGGTGGTCGTTAATACCTTCATGAATTTCTTCAATCACGTATTGAATGTCATCAGGGACCAAACATTTCAAGAGTGGGGTTGAGAATCCCCGTTTATACAACCGCTCTTTCACTAGGCAGAAATGCGTGCATTGCCGTATTATCTTTTGGCCTTCTTTTTTATCCTGGGGCAAAACTCCCTCTGCCAAGTAGTTGATGATTGGCATTGTCCAGGTTTCTTCAGCTACCTCCTCTGGCGGGTTTGAAATACTCATCACAATGCATGGGCTTGACATGTTATGCTGGATTACTGATCGGTTGTTTCCTGGGCTTTTGGTGCTCGCCAATTTGGCGAGGATATCTGCTCGGGTATTTTCAGCTCGTCTTATATGCTCCACTTCAACGACTTCGAAACTTCCAATTAATTCTTTGACCTTTTCTAGGTACCTGCATATTAGCGGTCCTTTGGTTTGGTATTCGCCTGAGATTTGAATGGTTACCAGCTGGGCGTCTGTGAAGACTTTGAGATGTCTGGCGTCCATTTCTTTTGCTTGGAGCAGACCGGCTATCATGGCTTCATATTCTACTTGGTTATTTGTGGCGTTGAAGTCAAAAGACAGAGAGTGTTCGAGCGCTACGCCGTCTGTGTTTTCAACTATCATCCCAGCGCTCGATCCTTTGGCGTTTGAAGAGCCGTCAACATATAACTTACAGATTCCAGATGAAGGTGTTTCTGTTGCCTGATTCTCAAGGGGAGGGCTTTGCGTTATTTCAGCGATGAAGTCTGTCAAAGCTTGAGCCTTAATGGCAGTTCTTGGTTTGTAGGCGATCTGGTACTCCGATAGTTCTATCGCCCAGGACATCATTCTTCCAGCTAGATCTGGCTTATGCAAAATTTGGCGGATTGGCTAATTTGTTCTGACAGTGATTGGATGACACTGGAAATATGGCTTTAACTGCCTTGCAGCAAAGATGAGTGTTAACGCCACCTTTTCAACCTGTTGGTACCGAAGCTCAGCGCCTTGTAAAACTTTGCTAATAAAATAGACAGACTTTTGTCCTTCTTGTGATTCTTTGACGAGAGCTGCGCTGACTGCCTCTGTTCCTACGGCGAGGTACAAATACAACATCTCTTTGTGGTCTGGTTTGGCAAGTACTGGCGAGCATGAAAGAGCCCTTTTGAATTCCTGAAAGGCGTTCTCACATTCTTCTGACCATCGGAAGGTGGTCCCCTTTTTGAACAAACTAAAAAGGGGGAGGGATTTGTGTGCTGAGTTTGCCAAAATATGGGTGAGAGCTACTAACCTTCCGATCAGTTGTTGGACTTCCTTGATTGTTTGCGGGCTTCGCATTTCGATGACTGCCTTGCACTTGTCTGGGTTCACTTCTATGCCTCGCTCCGTAAGCATGAAGCCTAGGAACTTTCCCTCGGGAACCCCAAAAGCGCACTTGCTGGGGTTGAGGCGCATGTTAAACTTTCTCAGTCTCTCGAAGACGCCTTGGAGATCTGCTAAGTGCTGGTCTGGCGTTTTGGATTTGGCGATCATGTCATCAATGTAAACTTCTATGCAGTTGCCGATCAGATCTTTGAACACTTCATTCATCATCCTTTGATACGTGGCGCCCGCATTTTTTAATCCAAAAGGCATCATCGTATAACAATAGTTGGCGTTCTGGGTGATGAACGTCGTTTTGTCCTGATCTTCCTCTAGTAACGGGATTTGGTTATATCCCGAATATGCGTCCATGAAAGACAACATTTGGAAACCAGAGGCGTTGTCGACCAGCTGGTCAATGCTCGGGAAGGGATAGGCGTCCTTTGGACAGACCTTGTTGAGATCAGTGTAGTCAACGCACATTCTCCATGCACCATTGGGTTTCTTTACTAACACCGGATTGGATAACCAAGTTGTGTACTTGATTTTCCTGATGAATCCGGCGTCACGGAGTCTCTTGATCTCTTCATCGATGACCTTCTGGCGATCGAGACCAAACTTTCTCTTTTTTTGTGAAACTGGTTTTTCTTTAGGATCCACCGACAAACGGTGGCAGCATACGTTCGGGTCAATACCTGGCATATCAGATGGTTTCCAGGCGAACAAATCTTTATTTTCTTTTAACAGCTGGATCAGCTTGACTTTGACCCCTGGGTCGATGGTCGCCCCGATTGTTGTCGTCTGATGATTTGTCTCGCCTAGCACTACATGTTCCAATGCTCCATCTGGCGTTGGCCTGGCGTGCTCCACTCTAGGGTCGTCCCTAGCGTCAAAATCTACTAGGAAGCATAGTCCCTAGCGTCAAAATCTATTAGGAAGCATTGGTTGTGTTCTTTCCCCCTCGTGCTAGGACTTCCTCCACCTGGAGAGGGCCCCTTCTGCTGGGGTGTCACTTCTCCCTTGAAGGTAACCTTTGTCGTTGGCTTTAAAGAAATGTTGTAACAACTTCGGGCGACAATTTGATTTCCTCGCACAGTGGCGATGTTATTGTCTCTGGCTATGAACTTCATTGCCAGGTGGGGATGAGAGACGCTCGCCTCAAAGGCGGCGAACATTCTTCTGCCCAGGATGGTGTGTCCAGTACTAGGAATTGAATGTCTGCAGACCGTGATGTTGGCGGTGTTCCAAGGGAGAGGCGCAAGTTTATTACTCCCAAAGGCTTGGTGGTGGTGGCATTAAAACCTGAAAGTTCATCTGCGACAGGAGTTAAATCATTAATCGTGAACCCCAGCGCTTTGAAACAGGGTAAGAATAAAATATTGGCAGAGCTGCCGTGATCAACAAATACACGGTTGATGCCATAATTGGCGATTATTGCTTGGATGACAAGCGGGTCATCATGTCCTGGGAGGACGTCGCCCAACTTGCTGCTATCCCAAACTATGTTGGGCCTGGCTGGACCGGAGTCGCCTTTTCCTTTGCTGATCACCTTTCCTGCAACCGTCAGACATTGTTTTAAATGCTTCTTTCTGGCGTTGGGTGTTTCGCCCCCATCGCTCAGACCACCAGAGATCATGTTAATCACTCCATGTTTGATGGCAGCAGAGTCCTCCTCTTCCACGCGCCTTCCTCCGCGGCTCGGGCTCGCCTGTGTTCTGGTTCTTTGAGGTGAGTCTTCTCTGTTGTCTCGTCCTTGGCGGGACCGAGTGTTGGATTGATTGGTTCTCCTCCTCTCTGGCGACTTGCTTCGGTCACGGTATCGCCCACCCGATCTGGACGAGCGGGCGCTATCTGCTCCGCGCTTCTGCGTACCGCCTTTGATGAGTTCCTCAATCTCGTCCTTGAGGCGCCTGCATTCCTCCGTGCTGTGGCCATTACTGCGATGAAATTTGCAGTATGCTGTGGCCTCTTTGTTTGGCTGTTGGGATCGTTGGCTACTTTTGGGATCTTCTTTGTAGTCGGTTTATAATACACTATGCGATCGTCGTTCTGATGTTTCTCGCCCCGAAGGACGGATGGAGCGGGTGGATGCTTGGTACCCTTTCCTACTTTCATCAGTGTGGTTCTTTCCCTTGGTGGCCGTCTTTTCTTGATCGTGGGAGTCACCAGCTCGACTCCCTTTGTATTCTTCAATTCTCATAAATTCTTGTGCTTTTTTCTTGACTTCTTCCAAGTCAGTAATCTCGTGCCGTGCGAGTTCGTAAGCAAATTCTCCTTGTCGCAGGCCTGACAAGAGTATGTGTACCTATACCTTTGGATCTAGGCCTTGCACTTGTAAAGCCTCTTTATCAAAACGGTCTAGGAAGGACTTGAGCGACTCGCCAAAAAGCTGTCGGACTTTCTCAAGGGCGTGCACGGATTTTGGCACGGGGCGACTAGTAGCAAAATGGGACTGGAACTTGCTTGCTAAATCGTCCCAGGATGCGATGCTGCCTGTTGGTAGGGTGGTGTACCAAGTGAGAGCTCTCCCTCCCAACAGCGTTGGGAAAGTTCTGCACATGAGTAGATCCGTTTCACCATGGAGTGTCATTGCTGCTTCGAATTTTTGGATCCACTCGAAAGTGGGTCCGTATCGCCAACATATGTGGCGATGTTAGAGGGACCCTTAAAACCGAGGGGTATGAGAGTTAGTCGCAAGCTGTCGGTCAAAGGCTTGTTACGCCCTGACCTTTGAGCAGGCGTTATTCTGATATGTTGATCTTGTTGTGGTCGAGGTATTTGCGGGGCTTCCACGGAGTATGAGAGGGCTGGGGCTTAGTGGAAAGCTTGTTGGGCGCCATATGGTTGTTGATTGGGATTCAGACAAGATACCAGAGGTTGTGGGACGGCTACGTTATGGGGCTGCATGGCGTAGCCATGGAAAGGGAAACCAGCTTGGTGAGGTAGTTGAAAAGGTACAGCCATGTTACGCGTGTATGGCCTAGGTGGGTACGGGGCGATCATGGGTACACGACGGTCGTTGTATACTGGCAGTGGTTGACTTTGGGCTGGTAGTGGAGGGTGGGTGAGATGAGCGGTTCGTGGAACAGCTACTGGAAATGGCATTCCAAAATGAACTCCGGGGGGTGGTGGTTGGTTTGGAACTACATTTTCCCCCTGTATCTCGTGCACGGGTACTTGATGATGCTGCAGGGCGACCCTAGCACCGGTCGTTGGTAACTGTGGACCAACAGATTGTAGTACAGGAGGTGGGGCCTCTCCAGCGGCCTGCTCAGCTGGGGCTGAATGCATGGATGGCGGGGAGCTTGGTTGTACTGTATGTACGTGTCCTTCTGGCGTAGTAGCCCTGGCGTGCTCCGTTCTTCTGGTGACCACCATGTTCAGTTGCAAAAAGCGTTCGGCGTTTACTTGGTAGCTAGAGGAAATGACCCGTCCGATGGGCCTTGGGTAAGAGAATGGGAATAGAAGTTTATAGTTTCCCACAAACGGTGCCAATGTACCGTAGGGATCTTCAAGCCCACTATGTTCCCTTTGGGGATGAGTCACTGTATGGGAGATACCCTTAGCTTAGGTACTGACCAGGCTAAGAGGTATTATGCCAAGCAATAGCAAGACAATATGTATGTTCAGTAAGCAATAAGACTCAAAGTAAATGGGCAATATTACGATACATAAGATGCTTTAAAGTTGTGCCCATGAGGGCTATTTATAGAGGATATGGTGCGGGTTGGTAAGGAGAGGTCAACCGTCCTTGGGATGTACTGCCATGATAGCAGTGTTGGGCGTGTTTGGCACTGCCTTTTGGGCAGCGCTGCGCCTTCTGCGTCTGGCGATGTCAGCACTGGGCAGAGGGTAGTTTTCCCTTTAGGATGCCTGTGGCTGGCGCCTTTGGTGGTTAGCGTCCCGAGATGGGGCATTTTGGTGTATCCCTTGGACATGCTGCAAGGTTGGAGGGCGCGCGTCTCCACGTCAGCCTTAACTGGGCCTGGCCAGCTGGGCTGCACTAGTGTTTGGGCCATCCGGAACAATTTTAAAAAACAAACATATGAACAGGTGGTTGATATTTTAGTTTCAGCTGATGATGAGTTGTCAGCATGTTATTTCTATCTCATTCTGCTCTCTTTTTTTTTAATAAAAAGTACTTCATACACTCTTTATTGGATCTTAAACCATTCAATATGAGATTATGTAACTTCAACTATTTTTTTTATAATTCTTATCTTCTTCTAAATGTTGATTTGGATTTTATTAAAATATAGAAAATTTATGAATTTTATTTTTTGGTCAAAATCTTACCTGAAATGAGCACACAAAATTCAGGGTTTTATATATCTCTGCACAACAAAATTACATGCTGAAACCCAAAAAAAAAAGTAAAAAATTACAGGCTAAGTACCAAAAAAAAAAACAGAAGTTATTATCCGTTGCCCAATTTTTTTGTGCAAACGAAGACTTTGGGCTTTGACCAATGCTGGTTGGTTGATTAGCGGAAAGTGAAGAAGAGTTGTGTTTAATTTAATTTAATTAAAGGGTTTACTAATATAATGGTATATGAGATAATACTCTTATGTGGGTGACACAAATATATAGGGTTTATAATTTAAAAAAAAAAAACAGAAAAAAGAAAAAGAATGACATGAAATTTTATAAATGTATAACATAAGATAAATTTATGTAATATGATATTATCATTTCTCTTTAATTAATGACTTCTTAGCAACATGAATCCACCAAACAAATCAATTTATACTTTTTCCATGAAGCTTCTGGTTTATATGCATAGCCTGCTGCCCTTATCTGTGCACCTGCAGATCCTGACAGGAGTGCAATTAAAACAACCAATTTGTTAGCTTGTAAGGGAAATTATTTTCTCATGTAACAGGAGATAATTTTCTCATGCTATGAGACATCAAAAGTCATGCTGTTCATTTTGTTTTTTCTTCTTTTTTAACAAGTGGTGAGTTCCACCACTTATTGTATCTATGACATGAGAAATGATATTTCATGTGACATGAGAAAAGAAAAACTCATAAAATAATATGAGAATGAAACTCTGGCCATGAGACTAATGGCCACATATTTCGTTGCTAGCTCATATCCTCAGCTGACCAAAACAGCTGCTCTCTTCTTCAGAGCAGCTGCTCTCTTTGACTGTTCAGGGTTTCAGTTTCCACGCAATTCAACGTACCTATCAAATAAAATCACCTAAACTCAATGTACACAGAACGGAACAAAAATGGCTCATACATAAAATAAGTTACTTTTGCGGCACACTTCGTGCTCTATCGTTGCCTTCATCCTTAGGGTGAGCCAATTTCTAGTAATTAATTGCTTTTGGGATTTCAGATTTGACCCAGTTTTAATCATGGTTCATGGTGGGTATATATATATATATATATATATATATATATATATATATATATATATTTTTTTTATAGAATAATTTGATATTGTGTTATTATACCATTAAAATAGTTTCACATTTAAGATAAACATAATCATGATTATGCTTTTTTAACAATTGACAATAGTGCACGTAAAAATATATTTGTATAAATCCTTTGAATTTAAGCCAACTGTTTTTATCTAATTATTTATTTATAACTGTGTGAAAGCGGTAATCATCTTTGAAATGGTATTTGTACACCATGGTTCCAAGTTTCTGATGCCATGTGATTGAGTATAATCTCTATTTTGCAGCACATGGATACGTAGATCAGAATCATCAGATCGTCAAAATTGACTTATAATATAAATTTACCTGTATATATGAAAAAAAAAAACTAATGAGTTCAGATCGTCAAAATTGACTTATATATAAGAAGAAGAAAAAAAAATTAATGGACGATATTTTTTTATTTTTTCGAAGAGAAGATGGAATATTGTATAAGAAAGGCTCGAACACTACAATTAATGCAGGCGACAACAACGCATAAAAAATGACCAGATCGTGATAATATTCAACAGTACTTAGCGTTTAATTTTCCTTGCCGGTCGCTGTGTCAAGTAGAAAATATGACGTGTAGCTTCTATAATTGCTTTTCTTCAGGCATGCGTGATTTCAGTATGTTACGTATTCTTTTTTGGCGTGAAATACCCTGTTTTCTGAGTGTATATTTATGTTTGGTGCATTATTATATATCACTGCGTTAGGAAAATGAATGTCAATTAATATGTTACATACACAAAAGACAAAGTAAGCACTTACAAATCTATTTTCTGTCATGTATGGATGCATGTCTTGTTCAATCTAAAATAATAAATCATATATATATATATGATTATAAAACAGCAAGTCACAATAAATTAGAATTATTTTATTCGGCCATCACAAAGTCTAAAGAAATAAGGAAAGAAGATGTTAAGGTTTTTCTCTCTATCCTATTCAAAAATTGATAGTGTCTTTGTGATGGAAGCATGATAGCTCATGGAACTTAACCCCGATAAAAATAGGCTGGAGGGAGACCTAGATAAATACTTAGAAAATAATTTGTGTCTATTGAATCTATTTATCATGAGAAACTAGGATCACACTAAAGCTTATACAGCTATCTAACTAGACCCAATAACATGTCAAAAGCTCAACTCAATGTGATCACAATAGACTAGTCAAAATATTAAAATTGAAATATCTATTAACTCAATTAATTTTAAAATAGAAAATTAATTAAATAATATTACCCATAAAAATAAAATTTCTAACATGCCTTTGACTGTATTTGGAGTCATTCAGGACCATACATTTAATGAGACTGAGACGATAGTAAGTGTGAGGCCTGCAAAGGAACACCATTTTCAAAAACTACATAATGAAGAGTGAAATTTTTCCTGTTAACAGAGTATGATAATGATTTTTTTTTTTTTATGCGAATAATAATTCAATTAGTCCAAGAGCTAATTTTTAGATTTATTTTGGTTCTTAAATTCAGATTTGATAACAACTTATTTTGAATCAATTATATTATGCGGTTTGCAGTGTTTTATATTACCTAAATGATATTTTCAATTAATTAATATATATGGCAAATTATATATAGAAATAATATTTCTTAAAAGAAAAAAGGCCTTAACCTTAACTACCAGATCTTCCACGTTCTTTGTGATTGTTGAAATTTACTATAGCACGTATGTCAAGTAATTATCTTTTTCGGGTACTTGCATCAATCTAATTTTGCCAGCAAAAGTGCAAGGATTTAAGTACCAGGTGCACCGCTATTTTAAATTTGAATAAAATCTAAAAGGCATATATTATGAAAAAAATATATTAGAAAAGGTCTAAAATTATAAAGAATGTATATATTTTTAATTAACATAAAATCTAAAAAATATGTATTTTAAAAGGAAAAAATTAAAATTAAAAATAAACTATACGAAGTTAATTCAAAAGAAATGAATTTAAAATTAAAGAAGAAGAAGAAGAAGAAAAGAATGATATGGATAATTTTTTTAATAGAGAGAGTAGTCGAGTAGATTAAAAGATTAAACCAGTATCTTAATTAGTGTATTCTGATTTAATATATTTAATAAGAAAAAACAAATTTTAATGCCATATTTTTTAAATTAATAATTTAATTTTTAAAAAAAGTATTGAACAAACATTAAAGTTAGGTACCTTTAATTTTTTTAAAGTACAGTAAGAAATTATTCTATGTAAAAATAGAGGTAGATTTAGAACACGGTTAACGGTTAAATGAGGGTGGACCAAATTAGCAAGAACAAAAACAATATTCGTTGCTAAGCAATTCCCAGCTCCCAAACACGTTATCTGAGTAAACAAATGAAGGAAAGCATTAATGGACGGAGCCGAGAAAAGCGTGAGAAAAGGTATCCAATCATGACATAATGCATGAGCTCCATCAGAACTTGTCGGCAACAAGCAACAGCCATGCAACCATTACGGTCTACGCACAGATCAAATACAAAAATAATATTAGTTATAATACAAAATAGAGGCAGGATCCTTTCACACCGGTGTCAAATTTGAAATTTGACACCTCATCTGAGAGCCGTTAGATAAAAAAATATCAATGATGTCACATGTTTGCAAATCAGAGCCGTTGATCTTTTTTTATCCAATGACTCTTAGATGAAGTGTCAAATTTCAAATTTGATACTGGTGTCAAAAGATACTACCTCTACAAAATAATAATTCTTGAAAGTCAAAAGCCTCTATATCAGGCTTTATTTGCAATTTGCAACACCGACGTTAACTCCCACAACCACAAGACCTTATAATTTTAATTTCTTCAATCTTCATTTATTATCCAATACATAATAAATATATATCACCCGCATATCCAAGCTAACCAAAGTCACTAATACCATATACTTTTTCTTCTTCCGAAACCTTGGAAAAGGTCCTTATTAATTCACCCTTACCATCTCTCTCATTTTCCGTGTGTTGACTTTATCGTTTAGAACAACATCTATAAAAATTCGTACTTTCTCTACCCAAATTTCATGACACAATTAAATGCGCCTCTAACAACTAAATGCTCAACTTTTGTATACTCTTCAGCTTTCTAGCTAATATTCAAGGTACTCATATATTCATTCATTCTATTCAAATTCTTCCTGTGTTGAATAATTAGAATTTTCAAGCCATTACACTCTTTTAGTAGATTTGGTCCTTTCAGATATGGATGAAATTGAGGTTCCTCCTCATTTCCTATGTCCCATTTCCCTACAACTTATGAGAGACCCTGTCACCGTTTGCACAGGAATCACTTACGATAGAGAAAACATAGAGAGATGGTTATTTTCATGCAAGAACAAAACATGCCCTGTTACTAAATTGTCTCTGTTAGACACTGATCTTACCCCAAACCACACTCTACGCCGTTTGATCCAAGCTTGGTGCACCCTTAATGCATCTCTTGGAGTTGAACGCATTCCAACTCCAAAGCCACCCATTGATAGAACTCAAATTGTCAAAATCCTCGCAGAAGCAAAAAAGTTCCCAGACAAGCAACTCGAATGCATTAGAAGGCTTAGATCTATTGTTTTTGAGGGTGAAAGGAACAAAAACTGTTTGGAATCTGCAGGAGCAATTGACTTCTTGGCTTCAACCATGAAGAATATACAAGAAGATTCAACTGTTCTAAGTGAAGCAGCTATTGAAGTCTTGTTTCATCTAAACCCTTCTGAAGCTCAGCTTAAGAATCTGATAAACAATGAGGGCATTCAATTTATTGAGTCTTTGTTTCAAGTTTTGAGGCTTGGGAACTACCAATCTAGAGCTTATGCAACAATGCTATTGAAGTCAGCATTTGAGGTAGCTGATCCAATCCAATTGATCAATGTCAAAACCGTATTGTTTGTGGAAATAATGAGGGTGCTACGTGATCATATTTCACAGAAGGCTACAAAGGCTGCATTGAAGCTTATTGTGGAGCTTTGTCCATGGAGAAGAAACAGAATCAAAGCAGTTGAGGGTGGCACAGTTTCAGTCCTCATTGAGCTTCTTCTTGATGCTACAGAAAGAAGAACATGTGAACTCATGCTAATAGCTTTGGATCAACTTTGTGGTTGTGCAGAAGGGAGAGCAGAGTTGTTGAATCATGGGGCAGGAGTGGCCATTGTGTCTAAGAAAATTCTAAGGATTTCTCATGTGGCAAGTGATAGAGGTGTTAGAATTTTGTCCTCTATTTGTAGGTATTCTGCAAATTCTAGAGTCCTTCATGAAATGTTGCAAGTTGGGGCTGTGTCAAAGTTATGTTTGGTGCTTCAAGTGGATAGCAGTTTCAAGACAAAGGAGAGGGCCAAGGAGATACTCAAATTGCACTCCTCGGTTTGGAAGAATTCCCCATGTATTCCTGTACCTTTGCTATCATCCTATCCATGATCTAATTTGGTCATGATTCTTAAGTTTTTTTTTTTTTTTTTTTTAATACATGCATTTGGTGAAAGTGTCTGGTGCTAGAGATAACATTTCCCACACGATTTATTTTGGAATTATACAAATCAATCTTACAGTTATGAAGGGAAAAAAAAAATCCTCATATAATTTTTTGTAAAACAATATTCTGATCTAAACTAGAGTGCTAATAACTACACGAATCTTTTCTGGGCTTGGTGTCATGTATAATTTTCATATTCTGTTTATCTGAGCAACATAGAAAGTATAGCCAAGGGCTCAAGTTGGGTGAATTCACAGAAAATGGGAGTTTGGTTTTGGCTGATAGTGCTACATGGTTTTGCTGAATAAGATGCTTTCGTATTTTCAATTATTAGCTTACCTAATGCGCTTGGTAGAGAAGAAGACACAGGAGTATGTATAGATAGGGGTGTAAATAGGCCAGGGCAGGGCAGGCTTTGGCCTTCATGGCCTAAGCCTACACACGAAAATGTTTGGCCTATCTGGCCTATGAGCCTATCAAAGGCTTAGTTTAAAGGCCAAGCCTGCCCTGTTATTTAAAAATAAAAAGCCTACATGGCCTATGAGGCCTTTTAGGCCTACCATATTGTAAATTAAATAAATAAATAAAAATATCTCATTCATTAAACAATATTTCCAGCATAGGTCCAAATAATAAAAATTTTACAACAGATTTTTTAACAAGAACACATGTTATAAAAATTCTACAACAGATTTTTTAACAACAACAAAGATTGAATTTTTCTTGGCACTTCACAATCTTCTAGTGAGCCTTCTTAACATCATCTTCCTGCAAAAAAAAAGTGAATGAGGTAATAAAGTTATGTTTAAACAATGAATTTCTATTAATAATGATAAAATGTTAATAATTATGAAAATATTTCATGATGTTTTATATTTACGCATATTGGTACACGTGTGAAAATAAACTGTTTTGTGTGAAAATAACTGAGATTTCATGATCAGCATATATCAAACTTATAAATTATGTGTTTTGTGTAGTTCTAATATAGATAATTTTCTGGTAGTAATTTTGTACATTTGTTCGCTGCAGCATGGATGTCATGTAGAAGAAGCAGCAAAAAGCTTCACTTTAAGAGGGAGAATGCTGCCAAACAGAAAGCACTTAAATTTTGATCCAGCTAATCCGAAAAGCATAAAGTAATTAAATATAAAAACCAATATTGGTACTGCATTGTAGATATTAATAATTAAATAGGCATCTCACCCATAAAAAGTAATCAGCTTGATTATTCCCACTATCTTTTCGAACCTGCAAGTAGAAAATCAGAAAATCAAATTAGTTATGCATTTCACTATGTTTACATTATGAAAATTGCAATATATAAACATTTTCAAATGTGTTGTTAAAGAAGCAATTTATACCTTTTATTTTTTTCTTCAAATCATATTTATTTCGTAGCCAATCTCCACCACAAATTAATGCTTCGACAGTCTCTTCGTTTAAACTAGCACGATAAGCATCAATTACTCTTCCACCAGCACTAAATGTGGACTCAGATGCTACAGTAGAAATTGGAACAGCTAGTATATCTCTTGCCATCTTTGATAAAATTCTATATTTCAAGCTGTTTGTCTTCCACCATTCCAAGGCATTAATCCATAAGAGCAAAAAATTGGAAAATGAGGAAAGTTCAGCTTGCAGGAAGAGCAAAAAATTGAAAGTGGACTAATCCATAAGTGAACTTTTACAAAAAATTGGAGTTCTATGGGAACTTTTACAATTTAGGCGGAGGAATGCCTCATAAAATAAATCAGAGAATATTTGCTAAATCAAAAGTTCAAATGGTTATGTTTGGTCAACAGTTACAATTATATCTTGCAATGTTTAAAACACATGCAGCAAATAGCACTTTATGATTTGTGAGAAAGTATTAAAAAATATCATTTCTAAAAATGGGGAAAACGTAGATATCCTACTAAAAGAAAGATATTTAACTAAAAAATACAGAAATATTTAATACAATAATCAAATGAAAGAGACTTGATGCCTTAAAATTTAGTGTCCACTTAGAAAAATTGCACAGCAAGAGTAATAAGTTTTAGAATAAGAAAGAAAAAGGTAGAGATTGATCATATGCATAGCTAAATCTGTAATGCATGTACTCTTGTACAAACAAAAGATAGATGCTAAGAGCCAGGCATTACAGCAGCATGTTTGTTTAGTCCAATTCAAAAAAGTCACAAGCCACACCAATTACTATACTAAATTAGCAATCAAAGAAAACAAACAAGCCACACATATTAGTAAATGCTCTTCTGTGGCTTATACTAGTTATCTTTGGTCCCTTTTATTATGTTATAGTAATTGACATTTCTAAAAGCTACTATAAAAATGAATTCTAAATATAAAAACAATAAGAAATTTAAGGAAATGCAAAAGTAATGCAGCAGGTTGTTGATCTTCAAGTAGAAATTTAGGTTTAAGTATTGCGTGGAGCTTAGTTTTTAGTACATTCTAAGATGTTAATTATTCTAAGAAAAGAAAAAAATATAGGATTTTTATCGGCATATATGTTTCCTCTGTAGTAGGTAAGAATTCAACTGATTAAATCACAACTGAATTTTGTTTAAATTATATAACAATAGTCGATCTGTTCATTAATACTACCGATCGATCGATTCAACCGGTTAGTTCAATTCGATTTTTAAAGCATTCAGATATATCATAATATATAAAAGACAATTAGTTCTAATTATGGAAAATGATATTGTTTAGTCTTACCATACATGTTGCTTCTAATGGTCATAAAAAATATTTATGCAGATTGCAGGCCAAAATGTACTAGTCATTTTTTTATGTCCACCTCATCCTTCCAATAAAAACACCACCGCTGCCACTCTTTTTTTTGAAGGTGACAAGCAATGAAAAATTATCAACCACTCTTCAAATTAAATAGAAAAAGTATGTCACATATCAAGTTTAACACCATTCACAAAACATAACCTTCGGAGTACTTTTCAAGGTTGGGTGAGAGAGAGCTAATAAACCCCCAAAACTTAAAAACAAAAACAAAAAGAAAATGGTATGCAAAGCATTTCATCGAGAAGAATCAGGAATAAATACCAGTAAAGTAACAGGGTGTGGAACCAAGAGACTAGTTCAAATATCAATACTTTTTTTTTTAAAAAAAGAGAAGGAACAACGCAGTGCAGGAAGAACCCCCACCTGGGAAGAAAAAACAAGAATACCCAAGAGAATGCGAATCAAAAATCAAGAATACCCAGGAACAATGTACACACTTGTTGTGATGATCAGAGCACTCACCGAGTCCCCCTTAAGGGGCAGTAACAGTGAGTTCAGCTACGCCTACAACAACAACAAAATCAACCTAGAAGAGAATCCTAAATTTCAAGGCTAAACCAGTAGCAAATCCAAAATAACAGCACCTTCGCAAAATCTAAAAAGTTAACGAAAGAAAAAAAAATACCTGGTAAACCTTGATAGATGAGTAACCGGCGATGAGAATAGATGGGTGACCGGCGATGAGAATAGATGGGTGACCGGCGGTGAGAGACTAAAACTTGATCGTTTGGGTTTTGGTGAGACTAAGGTGAGACTCCTCTTGAGTCGTGAGATCTGATGTAGAAGAAGCTGCGCATAGCAAAGGAAAGAAATTAGGTTTTGTCATCTTTTAAATATAAATAATATTGTATTTTTTTTATTAAAAATTTAAATAGGCCGGCCTACAGGCGAAAAGGCCAGGCTTGTTATATTTAGCCTACGGCCTTGTTTCTAAATAGGCTCGTCTACAAGCCTTCACCTGTCCTAATTACCTCGAAGGCCGGGCCAGACCAGGCTTTACGTAGGCCAGGCCGTAGGCCCCTGTAGGCCGCCTGGCCCATTTACACCCCTATGTATAGACGTAAGCTAATCAATTTTAAATAATATTGTATTGATTAATACATTGTCATCCCTTTGTCACGGTTATATATTATGAAGCCTAGGGATAAGTAGGAATTGGAGAGGGTATTTGACATATAAAGTAAAATACATTTTAACCAATGCAAAGAGAGTGGAAGGCTTAAACTTCGTTAATTCCCTGTACTCCCTTTTTTTTTTATCTCCCTATACGCTTTTTCTAAGACCCACCTCAGTGCTAGATTCTCCCTTTGAACTTAAAAATGTTCTCAACAATTTTTTATCCATTCATTTAATCTCCATGTTCACATACTAGCATGATCAGAACTAGAGGCAGCCTAATAAATCAGAGCATTCAAATATTAATGATTTTTATTTTTTTTAAATAAAAAGAAGCGCATTAACAGTGACAATGGTAGCGCCTTTCTTTCTTCTTATTTTTAGAAAACAATAAAATAATTAATTCGGTGGAAGGTGATAATTTACAGAGTAAGCATATTTAAGAAGGATGGCTTGGAATATATTACGAACTAATATTCAGAAAAGATGCTTGAGAGAAAAAAAAACTTATGCTTCATGTATAAAGTCAATGAATTGAACGTGTATTAGTGCAGAATAAGAATGCGGTTTTGTATTATTATTATTATAAGGGGTATTTTTGTTTTCCTGAATTTTATTTTTATGCGTACTATTACCTAATCTGTAATTCCACAATGTCATTAATCACAACTAAGAAATGCATGAAATTTAAATTGTGAGGCTTGGGGGGCTACAACGCAAAGTACATAATATACAATCGAATCCATGTTCAATTATGCGCATCTCAGCTACTTACACGGTAAGTGCATGTACCACTGCCTCCATAAGTGCCCATCAAAAGGCTACTCCCAGCATGTTTATTTATTTGCCTACATTTTTTTGGCTTTTTTTTTTTTTTTTTTTTGGCTTTATTATTGACTTCAGCATTAGAATAATTTTGCAGATACGTACCCTTTTTTTTTCTTTTCTTTTTTTTGGGTAAATTGCAGATACGTACTTTGCTCCTATGTCCAAATGGTTAACCGTCATTGCTTTTTTTTTTTTTTTGGAGAATAGGTTAACCGTCATTGCTAACCAAAGCTTTTTGGTGTTATCAAGTTCTCCTAATACCACTCTTTTTTTCTTTTTTCTTTTAATATCAACATGTGTTCAAGCTCCAATAATTCAATTTTGGATTTGAGCTTTTTTACCTTTCTTACGAATTGCGATCGTCAGTAATCGAATTTGTTACCCTTTGGCAAATAAAATTCTTTAGGTGGTGTTTGGTCGGGGATATCTAAAAATATGCCTTTGCAAGTGAAAGTGGCTAATTTAAAGACCCATGTTTGGTAGACGATTTCCTTCACTTTCCCTATCAATTACATTTGCATAGCTTTCAGTTTTGTGTATTAGAAAGCAAGGCAAATTCACTGTTACCAAAGACAAATTGCACATGGTGTTTCAAATTTAGCCAGGAAAACGAAGGATCGGGCAAATGGTATCAGACCATAATACCCTCATCATCATACATGCAACTAAGTCTGGTTTCATCTCATCTAATAGTATGTTGGTACAGTGACATGAAGAGAACAACTTCTGTAGAGTGGATTCAATTTGAAGAAAATGAGAATGCTCTTCTTGCATTAGATTCCGGAACCAAACATCAATCTTTTTTTATAGAGAGTATCATAGACTTCATATTCTGGAAATAAAAAATTTTTAAAAACAGGGATATTTTCGTAATTGCCACTTATTTCTTCATCTATATTTTACTTCAAACTAAATATAGACTTTATAAATTTTACCTAATTTGTCCGGTAAATTTTTTTCCAACCAAACAATTTTTTTTACATTTTCCTACCAAACTCACTTTTCAACTATTTTCCTATTAATTATATTTCCCTAGTATTCAAAAAATTTCTCCTCAACCAAACGCCCCCTTAGTTCAAACAAGAACACCTGTTATGGGGTTACGAGAATAAATCTTACTCTAATATCAAATTTAAGGATTAATTCCAATTGATTCGTTTTTGTAAAAGCCAACTTCAAGGTAATGGTGAAAGATCATAGATAGTAATTTAATATTTTTTAGTAAAATCACAAGCATGCTCCAATTATGTTATTTAGGAGTGTGCAAAATAACCAAAAAATTGGGCCGAACCAAACCGTCCCATAAAATAACCAGTTTTTAAAAATCAGTTCATGAACCGAACCGGTTTTTAGAACCGATTTAAGAACCGAACCGTTTCCTAACCGAACCGAACCATTTTCAAAACGAACCAAATTAATTTTTATAACTTTATTTTTAAAATTTTTAATTTTCTTTTCTTTTCTTTTCAAAAGAGGGTCGACCCAAACCGGTTCCGAATCGAACCAAACCATTTTCGAACCGAGCCATTTAAACCAATTCGGTTCGATTTTTCAAAAAAACCGGTTCGATTCGACCCAAGAACATCCCTAATGTTATTTGCGAAATATATCGAAAGTTTTATTCACAAACGAACTAGGAGTAATTGAGTAAATTTGTTTTATTCACACCTCATATTCAAAGTACTTGTTAAATTCCCAAACGAAAGTTTTTGTGTGTGAAATATTACATTGGCAATCCCACAATCGCCAAGAAAGCGTGTTTTGTTTGACGTCCGTGTTCGATAAGGTTGATTTGAGGTAAGAAAATGAAAATTAGATCAAGTTAGCGTGCATTGATCTATTCATTGTTTTTCTAGTAAACTCTCCACACTAACCTCCAATAAACATTGTGGTCAATTCTTAAAACACGAGGAAGTGTTCATTTGTACCTGGGAGTGAATTTCAAAATTGGACCATATGAAAATCAGCATCAAAAGAGCATGTTTTGTTTCGGTCATACTCACCAGTGTTGACGTGCTAAGTATTGCCAGACACAGCCAAGTCCGTATCGCTGGGTGATGGGGTCCAATATTTCTAATAAAGCCCAAAACTTGATTGGTAGATTCTTTGGGCCCCATCTTATTTAAACAGCAGGGCCTACCGGGTCTGACCCGGAAAAGTTGCTTGTAGTAGTTAAGCGATGCGTTTCTGGGACCGGATTGACCCATTCCAGGTAAACGCCGCCGGTGTTATATTTTAATAAGAAAAGATATGTATCATTTTGAAAACACAAAATTGTATTATTTTAGGGAGAGAAAAAAATAGATCATAGGTAAGAGAGTGGATGAATTTTTTTTCAAAATGCGAGTCTCGTCTCTTTGTGAGAATGAAAAGACACAAGGTGTGTCATTTAAAATGATACACTTTTTTTTTCCATTTTAATAATATTACCACTAATGATCATATCCCATAAGTAAGATAATTCACTCAATCAAATGATGATAGTTTAATTGGGGCATGAGAATTGAATAGGTGACAGTAAGAATGTATGTTCAATTCTTTCAGTATCATTTTTATGAGAGGTTTAAAATCTTAATCCGGAACTCATTCCGAATTCTAAATTAGTCCATAAAAAACTTATGTGATTACTTGGGGGATTATCTCTAAATAATAATAATATAATAATGTACCAAAAAAATAATAATAATAGTGAGATGATGAAACAATTATTAATATTTTTCCATTTTGGACCAGATGACCCTTATTCTTTACATGTAGGTAAGCAAATGGAATCAAACTAATTTATTTCTTTATTTTATAAAGCACAGTTGCAATTTTTCTAATCAAACAATTATGTATAAGCTAAGATAAAATATATAAATACAAAATGAATTGCCGCATAATTGAGATTCGTGCTATATATATTAATTGTTAGAGAATAATATAAATCATTAAAAATATCTTTACTCAACGCTTTAAAATTTTGGGTTGGAGTAATTCTTTATATGATATCAGATCTTAAGTGATCACAAGATCACGACTTTAATTCTCACCGCTCTCACTTTTAGACCTATGCAATATTCATACTTCAAGCACAAAAGACTCTTGTGTGAGATGAAGTAATTCTTTACAGTACAATTTACGGTGCTTTATATATCCACAATAACACGTGACTCTTAATGCTAAGTGTGACGTGGAGAAGGAATCTTGAGAGCGAGTTTTTTTTTTTTTGTGGAGGAAAATAGGAATTTGAGTTAGGGGTTAGGAAAATGTCTATTGTCAATGGGCTTTGAATAAAGCAAGTTCGGTATTTATTTATAAGGGAAATTTAATATTTTGTAGTAGTTGTGCTAATTAATGAAGTGATTATTTATTATTTATATATGTGCTAATTTAAGTTGCAGTCACTGTTAGATAAATATAATTTAAAATTATTAATTCATAATAATTTGAGCTGTTACATAAAATTATTATTTATTGTTTCTGCAGTCACAAAGTAATAAATTTTATTGTGACCACCCCACTTTCTAATGAAATTAAGTTAGTATAATGTAAAAAAAAAATAGGTCTACTATTGACTTTAAAAAAATTGTGCTGTAAAGAAATAAAATAGATAAAACCGTAATCATATTAACATAATATAGTATATCGACGAAATGATATATTTTTTCCACCCTATATACAAGTTAACTCTTGAGTAGCATAATAATTAATTAATGTCTTATTGTAACGACAACAGACGCAATCAGCAAAAATTTAAGAGTGATGGCTCATCCATGGTTGGTATGCAGTATGCTTGAATCAAACTTTGACTAGTAAAAAGAATGGGTACAATACTTCCATTTCTGGAGGCGAAAAGTAAAGAAAGGGATGGCATATTCCATTTTCACCACTAGTGGAGGAGGATAAAGACAAGAGTGTATAAGCCACTTTCCTTAAGACAGAGTGATACGTAAGACATTTCCTTAAGAGCGAAAATTTACTTATAGTTGTATGAAGTAGTCATTGTCCAAATGTGGCAATTGTTTGGCTTCCAGAAACCCAAGCGGAAATTAAGTAAGATACTTGTCCTCTGTTTTGCTTATTTCACATCAAATTGTTCCATTCCAAAAAAAAAAAAAAAACAACAAAATGTTTGTCTTGTATTGACTATATAAATTTGATGGCCAAAGATATAATGCATGTATAAACTTGAAAAATGAATTACGAAGACAAAGACCTGATAAATAATTAACCCAAGAATAAACTTTCTTTTTATTTTCAAGAAAATCAGAATAATAGTAGCAATGTGAAAAATATCGAATAAAGCTTCTAATAAGAATTTCTATGCATGATGAGTATAAAATAATGAGTACTTTGGCGTCGAGCGGAATTAATTAATGAAGCGGTTCTTAATTTCAGCTGTGAATCTGTCTAGTGTAACATGAGGCTGAAAATGGCCTTCGAGTAGTAACTAGTACTGAGATATCAATTGCGTAGGTAGGGTTATGATGTTTTGCTTTCAAACGAATCATCCTTCAACCACTTTTATATGCCACGAGTTATTCTCACTTATATGCACTCACTAAACACAAGGAGCAAAATGTTGAAATGTTCTACCTGGCGTCTTCATCACGGAACATATACATACCCAAAAATACATTTAAATGATGTGGGGAATGCCGATATATATATATATATATATATATATATATATATATATATATATATATATATATATTCTTTGTTAACCAATTTTATTTTATTTTTTGATAATCAACCAATTTTAGTTTTGCAAAAGCAACACATGGAGGACAAAAAAGAATTAAGATATTAATTATCAAACGCATTAACCACAATCAGGAATATTCAAAGTCCACAAAATTTTTCAACATAACCGATTCGATATAGATAGCATCAACGATTAAGATTAAGGGTGTAACTTACATTCATATAAAATGATTATAGGGCATTAATTATTCTTTGACACTAATGTCAAATTAAAAAGATTGACACCAAATCTTAACCGTTATTTTGAAAATCTAAAGATTATAATTTATTGGATCACACTTATTAATTAATTATTAATTTCCAATAAATTATAACCGAATATCAATGCTGAATATTTGGTGTCAAACTAAAAAATTTGACACAGCTGTGAAAGAATATATATATATTATCGATATAAGAATAAGAAGTCTTGCACCAAACATCAGTCGTTGATTTATGTGCATCACACAAATATAATTTATTATGTTAGACTTATTAATTTATTATTAATTTCTAATAAATTATAATTGCCAGATACACAAAAATCAACAATTAAGATTAAATGTAAAACGTATTATTCTTACACCGGTGTAAGTTAATCTTACCTCACACACATATAATCTTAACTGTTGATTTTCGAGAATCTAACCCAATAAATCACAGTTGTCATATTCACAAAAATCAACGGTTAAGATTTGATGTAAGATTTATTATTCTTATACTGGTGTAAAATAATCATATCTCATATATATATATATATATATATATATATATATATATGGAAAAAACATTTCTCAAGCTGTTTGAGATAAATTATCTCCGGCTACCCCAAAACTACGTCGTTTTGATTATTTATTTCCTTATATGTATTGATTCACCTTTGAATGGTTATGATTTCTCTTTTCTCTCTCTTCCTTTATCACCATTGATCCATCTTTGTACGGTTATGATTTAGCAGCTGGAGATAACTTTATCTCCGGCAGCTTGAGAAATGATAAGCCCTATATATATATATGTGTGTGTGTGGAAAAAATATTTCTCAAGCTGCTGGAGATAAATTTATCTCCGGCCATCGCAAAACTACGTCGTTTTGATTATTTATTTCCTTATATGTATTGATTCACCTTTGAATGGTTATGATTCCCTTTTTCTCTCTCTTCCTTTATCACCATTGATCCATCTTTGTACGGTTATGATTTAGTAGCCGGAGATAACTTTATATCCAGCAGCTTGAGAAATGATAAGCCTATATATATAGATTATTTTACACTGATGTAAGTTGCATTCTCAATCTTGGTTATCTTTGATTCTATTTATATCTGACGAATCTAATGTATTAAATATGTGAGTCATTAAATACAAGCAAATCAATGATCAAAATTTGCTGCAAGGCTTTTCATTTTTATACCAATATAAGAATTACTACCTATATATATATATATATATATATATATATATATATATATATATATATGAGACAAGATCCTTTGACACCTGTGTCAAACTAAAAAGTTTGACACCAAAACTTAACTGTTGATTTTTGCCAATCTGAAAATTATAATTTATTGGGAATCAATAAATTAATTCATAAGTGTGATCCCAAAAATTATAACTGTCAGATTCATGGAAATTGTTTCTCCCTCAATTCTTACTCAAGTTAGGCTTATGATACATCAAATAAGAGCTCAAAGTGTCTAGTATTTTGTATAAAAATTTGAGAGAAATTGGTTTAGTAAATCGTTCAGAATCGCAGAAATGGTGAGGGAGGTTTGGTGCTCTGTTTGGAGTTGGCTGGCAGCTTTACTTATCTAACTTCAAACGGTGATACCCGGAGCTAGATAATTCCAAATGAGATGTGTATATCTTGTTGGAAAGGTAATTGAGTCTAGTTTAACATAGTAAAAGATGAAAAATTAATAATGAGTGAATCACGCCTAGTAGTGAAAAGACATAAGCATGTTCAGTGTTAGGAAAAGTGAAAAAGTTAGATTTATGCTAAATTGAATTATGAGAACCTCTTAGCATCTTAAAATATGTATTGTATAATATTTAAGCATGTATAATATAAATTCCACATATAGATTTCAGTTATGATCACAGTTTGTATCATTTCATTTTTATTGTTTTCAAATGCTTGCGTAATGAAAAAGAAAAACTTTACTCGTATTTTTAAATAAATTGCTGTGATTGTAACTGCGCTTAATATTATAATCAATGTTAACAATATCGGTACGTAACAGGATGTTGCATCAGTTCATGAAGGGACTTTACACACAAGGAGGTTGTTCATAGATCTGCGGTCCAGGAGGTATGCCTTGTGTGTGTGAGAGACGATGATGATTCGGTAAGCATACAAATGTACTAGGTTCTTAAATCGCTTCTGCGTAAATTCAATAGTTTCTACAGAAATAACATATACCCATTTCTGTACTAAAGTGATATGCTCCATCACATTCGTCAGAACTTTTTGGGTACTACTGTAGTAGCTACATCCATGCTAAAAGAGGAAAAAATTTGGAATTTAAAGGTAAATATAAACAAAAATTTGGGTTAAACTAAAACATTTGTCACCAAATTTTAACTGTTGATTTTCATAAATCCCACGATTATAATTTATTGGATTACACTTATTAATTTTCAATAAATTGTAATCGTAGATTGGCAAAAATCAAATATTATGATTTGATGTCAAACTTTTCAGTTTGACACCTATGTCAAATAATTATATATATATATATATATATATATATAGGGGCAGGTTACGTTTACAACTTTTTTTTGTTTACAACTCTTACAACCTCAACTATGTTCTCCCGGAAGAACATAGTTGAGGTTGTATGAGTTGTAAACAAAAAAAGTTGTAAACGTATCCCTCCCCATATATATATATATATTTATATTTATATTTATATTTATATTTATATTTATATTTATATTTATATATAGAGAGAGAGGCGGGATCCTTTGAGACCAGTGTCAAATTTGAAATTTGACACCTCATCTGAGAGCCGTTAGATTAAAAAATATCAATGGCTCTGATTTGTGAGCATGTGACACCGTTGATCTTTTTTGATCTAACGGCTCTCAGATGAGGTGTAAAATTTCAAATTTGACACTGATGTCAAAGGATCCTACCTCATATATATATATATATATATATATAGGGAAAAACATTTCTTCAGCAACTTGAGATAAGTTTATCTCCGGCCACCCCAAAACTACGTCGTTTTGTTTATTTATTTATTTATATCAAATGATTCACCTTTGAATGATTATGATTCTTTTTTTCTCTCTTTTTCTTTATTACCATTGATCCATCTTTGTACGGTTATGATTTAGTAGTCGGAGATAACTTTATCTTCGGCAGCTTGAGAAATGATAAGCTCATATATATATATATATATATATATATATATAGGGCAGGATATTCTTATACTGGTGTAAGAGTTAAAAGTCTTACACTCAATCTTGACCATTGAACCATTTATATCCAATGACTGACGTTAATATAAAATTTGAGCTCTTAGATATAAGTGGGATTAACGGATAAGATTAAGAGTGTAACTTACACTGGTGTAAAATAATCCTGACCCTATCTATATATATAAATATAAATATATATATATATATATATGAGGTTTACATTTCTGCAGCTGTTGTACGTGCAGCCAATGTTGTTAAGATCGCGTTTTAACTCGTGGGATCGTATGATTGTACGATTTTTTTATCATGGACGCGCCAAGTCGATTGCAGGATCGTGAAAGAATGGGATCATCCAGGATCGACGCTTAAACTTGTAAAAACGTGGAATCGCGCGATCCATCCGTTTTGGGTGATTCACAGAAATACCCATACGTTCAAGAAAGGTTTGTCTGGAAGACAAAAAATAGGGGGGTAGTGAGACTGTGGTTGTCGTTAGTGTCTAAGACCAAATAGGAGATGAAGAGGACACTAGTTTTCGCAGGTGGAATCGACTATTAAAGAGAGAGAATAAGATAGAGAGTTGGGTTTTCATTACTTGAGCCGTTAAAGAGATAGAAAAGAAGAGATATAATTGCTTTAGTTCTCATTTTTAATTCACCACATAATTCTTTTCTCATTCTACTTTTTCTTTATCATTTAAATTTTCAGTTTTGTAATTTCACGCTTTTCAATGTTCTGTTGATTCCAGAATATAATATTATATAAATTAATTCCCTAAATAAAAACTGAATGAATTTACCAAAAATTAAAATTAAAAAACTTAATGTTAAATTATTCTTTTACAAATTACATTTTTTAAATTAATTTTAATACTGATTTAAATATCATTTTTATTTGTTATTATATATATATAGATTAAATATAATTATGGTGTTAATTTAAATATATTTATATGATTATACCAATTTAAATATATTTTATATGAACAGGCACGATCTTACGATCCGTGTCGATTTTACAATTTACGATTTTTTTATCCCTTCTTGATCTTAGGTAAGATCTCGATTTTAATAACATTGCGTGCAACAGTCAAATACTTGCCATATACATACGTGAAAACATTAAATGTGAAAAATTATAACCATAAAAAGATGAAAGCATTAAATGTGAGAAATCATAACCATACATCAGTCATTGTTGTACGTACAGCAGCTGGAGAAATGTAAACTCCTATATATATATATATATATATATATATATATATATAAAGATTATGCTTACAACATCTTCTCGTTTACAACATCTTACAACCATATATTAACTATTGATTTCCGTCAATCAATGATTATTATTTTTCCAAATCAAACTCATTAATTAATTATTAATTCACAATAAATAATAGCCGTTAATTGACGAAAATCAACGATTAAGATATGGTTGTAAACGAAAACAGATTGTAAGTATAACCTTCCTTATATATATATAAATATATATATATATATTTATATATATATTTATACTCTGTATATGTATATATTACAGCTAGCATCTATACTTTCCAATACTAAATAATTTGTAATACAAGTTAATTAATGGAGTAAAAATTAATCTTGAATTGACATTTTTTTAATGATGAACATGATATAAATGAAATATATTTTTAATCTAACTGCAACTTTGTGAAATTTCAACTTATAAATCAATAAGTTGTCCATCTGTATATTTTGATTTATGCTAATTAATCCGTCCTTGGTTATTTTGACGCTCTTATCAATCCCTTGTGAACTTAGGAAGAAGCACACAAATAGAAGGGCCACAACAAATTCATAACCCATGCAGAAAATAAAAAAACAAATCAGAACACATGTAAATTCCAGGATATTGATCAGTATGAAATTTTGCTTTTGGCTTTCAAACAATTCAGGCGACGAGGTTAACCTTGAATCACATATTTTTTGTCATAGTTTTCGGCTGCTTATAAAATGCCCATAGGATACTCAATCAATCTCTCTTTAAAAGTGCCCCACGTTTAATTACGTCAAAGTCAACTATATATAATTAATACACAACACACAGAGACCAAGAGAAAGTTTCTTTCTTTCAAATTGTACACTTGATTGGATAAGGACTACATGATCAATGCTGAAAATGAAGGGTGAAAAAAATACCCCAAGAAAAGAAAAATAGAAAAATTAAATCACCTTTGGTATCTGGTTAACAAATATACTTGAATACAAGGAGAATTGTTCCATGCTTTGGAGTGTAACCTAAGGATGCCTCTAGCTTTTTCTTTCAAATAGGAAGCACAATCTGCTTGCATCACCATACAAAGCTTTGACACAGCTCCAACCTTCAACATCTCTTGAACAACGTCATTTGTTGCTGAAAACTTAGCTATTAAGGAAAATATATGCAGAGCTCGATCATCTGTTGCTGGTGAAACCCTTAATGTCCTTTTAGAAAGCACTGCAATACCCGCTGCGTGTTGCAGAAACTGTTCTCTCCCATCAGCACAAGAACACAAATGAGCCAAAAGGATAAACATGAGTTCGGTTAAGTTCTTTTCCTGTTTTTCAAGTACAAGCTCAATGAGTTCTGTTACTGCACCTGCTTCCACAATCTTCATCCTATTTCTACCTAAAGGGCACGTTTCTATAAGTACATGCAACGCAGATTTAATAGCATGTTGAGAGATTGCTCTATTTCTTAATACACTTACAATTGGTCTGAAGAATTCAAGCTTTAAATTTCCTAAAGGGGTTGAATCTTTGACTTCAATTGCCAATTTCAGTATAGGCATTGCTTCGTTTATCATCTTGACATCGTTATCCATTTCAAGTTGCAAAATCCAAGTCAACGAGTTGAGAAAGTCAAAGTTTTCACCAACCAAGTGTTTCATGTTGTCGACCATGTCTGAACTACAGAGTAGACGAAGAATTCTCAGAGATTCTTCAAGGCTCGTTGTGTTACCTTGCTTGAAACTCTTTGTAATCAAGTGAACCATAGCTTTGGCTACACCTGATGAAGCCATGCACCTTCGGTTCCTCTCACTCTCTGTTGCTAGATCATGCAATTTTTCCAATGACATTAGAAAGAAGCGTGGAATTTCGAGATCCTTGACAAGTTTCTCAACGTGAGTCTTTTCCAAAGGGGATTTCGGGGTTGGAATCTGGTCAACTCCATTGACTGCGTTTGAAGAGCACCATGCTTGGATTAGCCTTCGAAGTGTGTGGTTAGGTGTCAAGAACTCTGAGTTTCTTTGTAATGGTTGCTTTGAAACAGGACACACACAATCTTTTGCAGTTAGCAACCAGTGCTCGATGCTTTCTCTGTCGTATGTTATGCCTGCAATGGTCGTCACAGGGTCCTTCATGATCTGAAGCGAAATGGGACAAACGAAAAATTGAGGAACTTCAATTTCAGCCATTGTGTGAGATATAGCCCAAAAAAATAAAAGATCTGTTTTTTCTGAGAATGGTTATGTTTGGAGAAGGAAGAAGAGGTAGAAGAAAAGGGTTTGCTTTGTTGGGTCAGAGTATATAGGCTTCTATAAATAGTAAGTTTTGAAAGAATATTACAATATAGAGATGGAACTTTGACATCAGTCTCAAAATTAAAGTTTGACACCTCAGCTGATAATTGTTGGATGAAAAAAGATTAATGATGTCACATTTTTATAAATTAGAGTTATTGATCTAACGGCTATGTGTCAAACTTCAAATTTGATACTGGTGTTAAAGGATCTTACCTGTATTATATAATTAATATAAATAAATAAATATATATATATTGGTGATGAAGAACAAGACATTTCTAGACAAAAGTGGAATATACTAATATATATATATATATATATATATATATATATATATATATATTTCCTTGTTTTACCAGTCACAGATGCTTAAAATTTGTCAAAGGTAAGTTGGGTGGTCAAACCTAGCTGCAACCTTTTTGAAACACATTAATATGGCTTTTGAATTTTAGATTCATGAATTTTCTAGGTCTACATCATGCTCTGCTATATGCCATAACCATAGGGGCCAGCTGTTTACGTGACGGCTGATACTGCAGCTGTGATTGGTTGATTTGGATTGTGTTTCCACTTTCAAACCTCGGAAGAGAGAGAGAGGATACGAAAAAAACAAATTAAGTTTCAAATTCAGTGATGCTCATGTAAGAATGTGTTGGCTTTATTTAGTATATATCACATTTAGAAATTCTGTAGGTTTTACATACTATCTCACGCCGCCTGCAATGGACGTAGTTTTTTAAGTTAGATATGATTCTGGAAATTGTTACGGAAATATTTAAAGTTATAATTGATGACTTTATCATTTGATTGCCATGTTCCTTCAAATTTGATGGATCTTATCTTATGACATTTATAATAGGAGAATTTTTAAAGGGAACCGGGTCCAAAGGGTGCTCCATTTTCTCAAAATATAAATTTTTTATGATATTTTTTTATTGATATCATTTTGTTTATTTACTTTTATATTCTGATTTTTTTCTATTTTGGAAAAAGGTGCACCTGCATCCGGGAGCATAAAAAATATGCTCTTATAATAGATATAGCTCCTCAAGTTATATGCGAATCTAATTATTTTTAAGAAAACAAAATTACATTCTTATAAAAATGAGCATTTTTCATTAAAGTTTACGGAGAGGGGTTATATTTACAACCCAAAGTTTACAAACTCTTACAACCATATCTTAATCGTTGATTTTCGCCAATTAACGATTGTCATTTATTGTGAATTAATAATTAATTAATAAATTTGATTTGCGAAAATCATAACCGTTGATTGACAGAAATCAACGATTAAGATATGATTGTAAGAAGTTATAAACGAAAATATGTTGTAAATATAACCTTCCTCAAATTTATTATAGGTGATAATATTTCTTACTTTTTTTTTTTAATATCAAGGTGAGTAGATTTTCTCCAATATTCTCAGAGGCTTTGGCTCTTTAAATCAATGTTATTAGAACCGGACCGGTCATTGACTCGATCGAGGTACCGAGTCACTAGATCAATGGTTCAACCGGTGGGTCACAGGTTGAACCGCATGAACCGGATATATATATATATATTTATATATATTTTATACTTAATTATATAATAAATATTTTAAATGGTGCCATCTAAAGAAATAACCTGATGTAATTTAGTGGTATTTGCTATGTTGTATATCCTCAATGCAAAGGATTAGAACCCCATTACAAGCAATTTTTGAAATAATTCTCTTAACTTAATAATTATATAATAAATATATTAAATAGTACATTACACCTTATTGAATCGATGTCGTTTTCCACACTCACCTGAGCTGCCATTAGCGGGTTAATATTTTTTACTTTTTTTTTTTTTTTTGGATAACAATTTTTTTTTTTTTTTTTACTTTGATTGTGTGTATTTTGGACCCAACTGGAAGAGTGTGGTACAAAGTACTGTGGGCCATTTTGAGCTAAAATTGGTGTGCGGAACTTTCAAAGATGTCGGGTGCTGAGTTTGAATTCAACCCTTATATATTAAGATTATGATTCTTAGGAGCAAGGCGATTTTAGCAGAGCAAATTGTCATGTTGAACTTACGCATGACAATCTGTTATTCATATCAAATGATATTTGAATACAAAATACTAAAGTCACCCTTACATTTTTTTTTAAATACAAAAACTAAAACAAAAAATATATTAACACATACTCTCTTCTTATTTTTTAATTTTCCCCACCAAAAATAAATAAATATAAAAATGATATAAAATTTTGAGTATGCAATGGGTATCCGACAGAAAACTGGTGTGACACTAGCTAGGTTATGATGTTTCTTATAATGTTAGAATACGGGTATGAAAGTATACGAACATCAATAAAAAAAAAAAATTGGCTCATTTCATAATCAAAAGGAAAAAACAAAGAAAGTAAATTTATTTTTAACATTAGTTTACAAACATAAAAAATATTAGTATTTATTAAATTCAAATGATATCTATTGACATAAAAAAAATAAAAAATATAATATGCAATTTAACAGTATTCACTGGTACGGTATATAATACAAATACATAGGTGACATGAGTACGGTAATGAGTTCAACGTATTTATATTTCTTAAATCAAAATTTATAAAATTTAAATAATCATAAGAATATTATTAAGATAAACATTAAAAAAAGTCTTAATTATAAATATACAAACAAATACTAATCTTTTAAAAGCAAAATATGTTTAAAATATATTTGTAATCTTTTTATATATAAAGCAGCCGAAAATATGGTAGAGGAAAAGGGTGGAATCTATTTAGTAGAGGAGTTTTGTTCTTCCGTATGTTGAGTGAAGAACAGCCCGTGAACCTATGGGCTTTCCGCTTTCTCTATCTGAGTGGGAGAATTTTTTATTATTGTTCAGGACTATCACGGTCTTTTCACTTAAAATTTGATATCTGAATTAATTTTTTTCTCTCTTTTTCTCGCTTCAGTCCCACCCAACATTTTTTGATCCGGGTGCACACTAACTCCACTCGTCAGGCGCACATCCTTCCCTCCCCTCTTTTCTTAAAACCTGTTTAAAAATTCGTCCCGTCATCGACTCTGCTGAGGTCAGAAGTCACGGAATCATGAGTTTAATCGAGAGATTACAATGTCACTTTGCTGATCCTATTTTATATATTAAAAAAATAAATATATCTTATATGAAAAATTTAAAAAAATCAAACCACCAATCATGAAAGATTCAAAATATACTTAACATAATTCAACAAATTAATCCACAAGTCAATATTATATAAGCTAATCAAAGTATCAAAGTATAAAGTATAAAACATATTCCAATTGAGTTAATGAAAAGTTATATCATCAAACTCAAGCCCTTCTTGTCATTCTTACGCAACTATGACATTATGTGAAAGAAGATCCCTTACCAAAGAGAGAATGGCAGAGGAGAGGCGACAATGCGACAAATAAACTGTGAGAAAAGAAGAACCAACACGACGGAGGAGAGGGAGAGAGAAGACCGAAGAGGATAGGAGGAACTACTATCACGGCGAAGGAAATCACCAGATTAGGGAGACTAAGTTTAGGTATATGAGAGAAGATCATAAGAGAAGAACAACAACAATTCAGATTTCAAATCTTGTTCTAGATCTAGGCAGCAGCAAGTTTTTGTTTTATTTTTTTTATTTTTTGTTTTACACACGAAACGACTTCTTTTTGTGTGTATTTGTTTTTATAAAAATACAGCGACCTTCTCTAACCCTTCTGACCTGGGAATCACGGATTCAATCGTGAAATTTCGAGGGTTAGAGGGATTAATGCATGTAAAGTATAACTAATGATTCCAACCCTCAAAGAGAGGGGGTCAGTGACCAGACGAAATTTTAAAACACTGCCAAGCTCATAAATTTTTAATTATAAGCATCATTTTTTTGTCTTATAAGAAAAATATATATTACAATTTTGCCATTTGTTACCTGTGTTACAACTCAAGGTTAAATTAAGATAATTAGCTAGCCAGTGGTTATCGATTTCTAAAAGCTAAAAGTAATGCATAATTTTCAAATGGTGGCTGCTTCTGGATGATGATCACAGTCAAACAAATGAGAGTTAGCAGTTAGCTCAGTTTGTCGAGATCGTTTTCTCTTTTCTTGTACACGTCATATATATATATATATATATATATATATATATATATATATATATATATCATTTCCAAGTTGCTTGAGATAACTTTATCTATAGCTACTAAATCATAACCGTACAAATATGAATCAACGGTGATAAAGGAAAAGAGAGAAAAGAAAAATCATAACCATTCAAAGATGAATCAATTAATATAAGAAAATAAATAAACAAAACGACATAATTTTGGAGTGACCGAAGATAAATATATCTCAAGCAGTTTGAGAAATATTTTAATTATATATATATATATATATACGGGATCCTTTGACATCGTTGTCAAACTTTAAAATTTGACATCTAATTCTAACCGTTGATTTCCGTAAATCAATTATTATCATTTATTGAAAATCAAACATATTAATTAATTATTAATTCTCAATAAATGATAATCATTGATTGGCGAAAATCAACAGTTATGATTTGGTATCAAATTTTAAAGTTTGACACCGGTGTCAAAATATTGTGACCACCACCCCTCCCCCCACTAAAAATCTGAAAAAAAAAAATTATATATGAAAATGGCTAGCATACTTGTACTGGCTTTCTTTTCAATATTAAGTTCACAACCACTACTCTCGCAAATCAGCTTGAGGAGAAGGGATTCCAGAGAATTTCGCACAATGGGCCAGGCTTTGGGCATACCTGATAGTGGGGGTATTAGCACAAAGTGAAACAATTTCAAGGATAGATCAGTCTGAACCATTGGATAAGCTTCTATTGAACAAGAGATTAAGGCAATCTTTTATGGCATTTGCCGATAGATAAAATATCCTTCTTTGTGTACTCCAGTATGTTGGCAGACATTTCTGGGAATTATGGTTTTTCTTGAGGACCGATAAGAAATTATTTATTTAAGAGAAGTAATTCAAGTGAAATGAGTAATCTTTTCAATACATTAAAAAAGTGTTTGGTAGAGAATAATTTTTTTTTATCAGAGAAATACAACTACTAGGTATATGTGGGAATTTGAGCTTGGTAAGTTAAAAAAAAGTTGTTTGGTAGGCCAAGATATTACCGAAAAAATTGGGTTAAATTTTTTGAGTCTATGTTTGGTTGAAGGTAAAATATTGATGAGAAAATTGAATGAAATTACCAAACTAACCATTAACTAAATACAAAGAAGACTCTCTTTCCAGCTTTCTTTTGAGTGTCTATTACTTTTTTTTCCTACTTTTTGGTTTGATGGGGTAATGTGTGGGTGGTATTCTGAAATGACGAATTTTTTCAATTTTACACACAAACTGAGAATGCTATGCAAATTTGAATGATGGGCAAATTTTTTAAAACCTTCTACCAAATATGGTCAATTAGAAAACTCATCTCAACTTTTCTAGTCATCCTAAAACAAACTCCTAACCCCCAAGGGTAGCTCAGTTGGCAGCTGAGCTTCCAAGGGATTGCTTGGTGCAGGAATCAAACCCTGCCTCAAGCAGTTTCTTGGAAAATCTTTGGGGGCCAGAGGATAAGCCAAAAAATCTTCGGTTGGGGGATTAGTCTCGTCCTTTCTCCGGTTGCGAAGCTTAGTGCACCCACTGTTACAATGAGGGGCTAGCCCAAACGGGCCGTACCCCGAGGGCATGGTGCCCGGAGAAGGTTGAATGGGGATACCTCCTGGCAATGTACCAAAAAAAAAAAAAAAAAACAAACTCCTACCAAACAGCCCCTTATGGAAGATAACAGATGTTAAATTTGCACGAAGGAATCATTGTTGAGAAAAATAAATCCTTTATACTCTTGTCCCACAAGGTCCCAAAAGTTTTGGACCTAAACCTCGAGATAGAAAAGTAAGGAACGAATAAAAAAAGACTTATCTTTTTTTAATAAAAAAAAATATTATTCTAATTATTTATAGTTGCTTGGCCAGGGAAAGTGTGCACTTCATTGATGAATTGCATGACCCTAGTAATATACTTCAAACATAGGGTGCATTGGACCACTGTGACTGGAGGCAAAAAATCATTACATTTTACGAAAATTATAGCAAAATTTTTTTATGTCCAAAATAATTTTGTAATTTTATTAGGTTCTTCCTAACAATCATTCCAACCAAATTTGTCATTGTCTTTTCATAATAGAAATATAAATTTTTTTCCCCGATCATATAATTTTATGAGTCCGCCACTGTATATATATATTTTCTAGTGTAGTAGACACAGAAAAAGTGGGTCCTACTGGTTTTTTATTTATTTATTTAAAAAAAAGTTAGGATCTGCTAACTTATCCTGACTTTCTATGTGTTGTTGTAAATATTTTCTTCTACAGCGACAGCAGAAGTACGTTACCCATATATATATATATATAGGGTTCGCTTTTTCTGCAGTTACTGCAGATAAGTTATCTGCAGTACACTCAATACGACATCGTTTTGGGGCAGAAATCATAGTGTTTTTGTAATTTTAATTTATTTCAAGGTTATTATAGTCTTTATAATTATAATTTTTTAATATTTCAATCTCAAAACGACGTCGTTTTGGGAGTAAATGCAGATAACTTAACTAGAGTACCAGCATAAATATTTTTTTGATATATATATATATATATATATATGTATGTATGTATAACTTTTTTAATTATGTTCTAGTTGGATATGGAGAAATTTCAAAGTTTCTTTACTCTGAAAGGGCTTTTTATAAACATGTTAAATTAACCCGAAAACCAAGTCCCAATTCTGTTCCAAGGGGTTACTAAATAGACTTTTACCCAAGGCCCAAAATAGTGCACTAGAGCCCAGCCCAAAATAGTGCACACAGCTTGATGAAGAAGTGGCTTTATTTTAAAATCTACAATTGTCGCTTCTTATTTCCCTCATTACGAAATTTTGATATACGGTGTCGTTTGCAGATTGCAGACAGAATGGTTAAAACTGCTTAGAAGAGAGATTCAGGTAACGATTGCTGTTGTGACTCTGTCATTCGATTGTTCCAGAAAGTTTGCGATGATTGATTGCATTGTCCAAATCAACGGAGCTGGTATAATTATTTTTAAATTTTTCAAATCAAGTTTCTATAATAAGGTGAATATTCAAATGTTATGCGTGACATTGTTGATGGTTAATGGTTTGTAAAATGTTCTGATCCCTCCAGAGGATATTGCCATTAGTGAGGCAGAATTAGAAGCACTCTAGTTAGAATTTTAGGTGTTTCAATTTTGAGAGAAGAAACAAGAATGTGGCGTAATAAAAAAAAAAAAAATTATTTATTTCATACAGCATGTCTAATTATTGGAAGATTTATAAGGTCCAGAAAGAATGATTTAATTAATGGTATAAAATGACATGAGATATTTACATTTGTTTTTTTTATACTCGAGTGTGTGCGAAATATGAAAATGAAGATTCAGTGCTCTGAGCCACTTGTCCATTGATATTGGATTCGAGGTTTTTTGATTCGTGGGGCATGAAAAGGAAAGCCATTGTTGAAAAGCCGCACATATATTTTGCCATACAACAATTACTCATGTTCTGACTCATTATGACTCGTTAGGGAAATCAACTAATTAGGCCTTTATCCAACAAACTAATTAAGGACTGACTAATACTAATTTAGGGCCTTTTATGGTGATTATATTAATTTATGGCTAATGCATTAATTCTAAATAATATTTTGTAAATATCAACAAATTTAGGAATAATGAAATGTTAAAGTAAATATATTTATTTTTATGTACAAACAATTATATATGATTTTTTTAACGGTAAAGTGGAATAACTCTATCCATAAAATGAACAAATAAGAGTGCATTCACTCTTAAATTTTACGGAAAACTTCAAAAATCCCTTGTAAATTTCTTCAGAATCACTTACTTCCCTCCCTAAAAATTTTAATCATTTATCCCCTTACTTAAAGTTTTTTTATCATTTACCCCCCTAACTTGACTTTCCATCCAAAACTATAGTTAACAGTGTTAATTTTTTTATAAGATACCGAAACTACCCTTTAATTAAAAAACAAATGACACGTTGGTATTGTCATGATGGAAGACCAATCCTTTCCACCATCTTCAAAGACGATTGGAAAATTTTAATTAGAAGAGCCAAAGAGGGTAGGAGGGAGACCAAGAACGAGATGAAGATTGAAGAGAAATGATAAGAATAGACATGGAAATTATAAGGTACACAGGCAACTTAAAACTTAAAATAAAGATGGAGGAATCCATATCGAGGGTTCCAGTTATCCCCAACAAAGAATTTGGTGCTTTATGTTCTAACTTTTGTAACATTCAAAATCATAAAAGTTCATTGAAGCAATGATGAACAGCTGAAAGTCAAATAAGTCCCCTATATTACAACCCATGGTTTATCAAATAATCAAATTAGCATCTTGCAAATAATGTAAACCATGCTGCCCAAAACTTTATTATCAGTTGCTTTTAAAGTTCAATTCTCATTCAATATTCATAAAATTGTTCAAAATTTGAAATTAATTTTCTTCAAATCATTAAACGAGGCTTCCCAAAATCACCAAAAGTTAATAAAGCACATTCAGTGACCACAATTTACAATGCAAAGAACAATGAATTATCCGATTAAATCTACTTTGACATATCCTACTTTGACCACAACTCTCTACTTTTACAATTGCTGAGTTTGAAGATGGTGGAAAGGATTGGTCTTCCATCATCACAATACCAAACGTGTTGTTTGTTCTTTAATTAAAGGGTAGTTTCGGTATCTTATAAAAAAATTAACACTATTAACTATAGTTTTGGATGGAAAATCAAGTTAGGGAGTAAATGATAAAAAAAACTTTAAGTAGGGGGTAAATAATAATAAAAACTTTAAGAAGGGGGTAAATGATTAAAATTTGCAGGGAAAGGATAAGTGATTCTGAAGAAACTTACAAGGGAGTTTTTGAAGTTTTCCCTAAATTTTAATGAGTTAAAACTATTATGTATTTATGTATTAAAAAAAACAACTATTGTGTATTTTAAGTAAAATCAATATTAAATACCCTTTTAGTCATTCAATTTAAAAAGAAATTATATTTTTGTTGGGGCCTGACCCCAAACTACGGGCAACATTTCTATAAAAGGTGCTTTTAACGATTATTAATTACTTGAAAGAAATTTATGTACTATAAAAATTTGTCAATTTTGTATATTTAGTACACTCCCTTTCCCATAATTAGGGTCCAATTTCACATTATTCTCTTTCGATATAATTCAATTTACTTTTCATGCATAAATTTGACTTTCTATATAGCATATAATTTACGATAAAAAAATTAAGTATATATCTTTGTCAAATTTAGTGGTGGCAAATTTCATGTGAGATGAAGAATAGTGTTGATTTTATTAGAAACATATAAATTTGAGTATTAGAGTTTTTCACGTGTCATGTGTAAACTACCACTGTTAAATTTGACAGAGATTCGAGAATTATACTTTGCATCATGGTTTAGAAGAGTTATGAGTTGTTTTCCCCAAAAAAAAAAGGAGTAAAATTCATTTATGAAAAATGAAAATAAGTTAAATCAAGTAATGTGTAATTTAGTCCATAATTATAAGTGTTGAGAAATATAGTCCCACATTGGTTGTATATGCAAATAATGTGAGGTTTATAAGGCCTTAGGCACTCTCACCTCTTGAGCTAGCTTTTGGAGTGATGAACTCAAGGTTCTTAACATGGTATAAGAACATTCGAAATCTCACCGCCTCCCACTTTCTTTGTAGTGGAATTTCCACATGTAGGTGGGCTTATACGTTGTCCATCCTTCAAGCCCAGTGGGCTCTCGTGTGAGGGGGCGTGTTGAGAAATATAGTCCCACATTGGTTGTATGTGCAACTAATGTGAGGTTTAGACACTCCCACCCCTTGAGCTAGCTTTTGGGGTGATGACCTCAAGGTTCTTAACATGCTCCCTTCAAATTGGGAGCATATGACGTACGTATTCTATTTTGTTGTCTACAAAAATATTATGGGATCTTGATAGTATTCTTCCAATTCTAAAGATTGTTGAGTATAACTTATACTTCACATGCTGATGAAAGTCTTTGTTGGCAAGGTCAGTAGAAAGGTAATTGCGGTCTCGCTCCCAGGTGAGCGGGCGGGGGTCCAGGGGAGCCGCTCGACAGGGGTCCCGAGGGCAGCGCCCCCTGGCCCATAAAGGCCAAGTACTGTTGTGGGTCTCTGATTTATTGTAATTTTTTTTCTTAGTAATTTGGGGTTGGTCCCATGAATAGCTGCTGTTAAAGTTTCTAATCCTATTTATATTCTTATTGTAAACCGAGTGACTTGTAACGAGTAGTAGTGAAGTGAATATAATATAGATAAACTGAACGTAGCCGATATTGGGTGAACCAGGGTAAATCGTCGTGTGAATATTCTTTCTTCCTTTTCTTCTTTTCTGTTTCGCGATTCGTGTTTGTGTATGTGTGTGTCCACTTCCAACAATTGGTATCAAGAGCTTTGGTTGTGCAACCGGGGTTCTTGTGACAATTTGAGGTTTCGGGATTTGGGATTTTTTTCTTGGCGTAGAGAAAACTGCAAAAGTGATCTAGAAAGGATGTCGATTGGACAATCACGGATCGAGGTTGAAAAGTTTGAAGGAAAGGGGTTCGAGTTATGGAAACTGAAGGTGGGGGCGCTGCTCGTCGACAGAGATGTATGGTACGTGATCGAAGATGAAAAGCCATCTGCACCTGCCAATGATGGAATGTCGGAGGTAGGCAAGTCGAAGGAGTTGAAGGCGTGAAATAGAGACGATTGGAAGGCACAAAGCTTGATTTGTTTATGCTTGGCAGATAACATTTTCGTGAACGTAACTTCTGAGATGACCACAGAGGATCTCTGGACAAAGATGAAAAATCTCTATCAAAGCAAGTCACTCATGACCAAGTTGTTCCTGCGAAGGAAGCTGTATAATTTGCAGACGAGCAAAGGTGATTCTTTCTCTCCTCATTTAAATGAATTTGAAATTGTTTGCGCGCAACTTTCATCTATAGATATAAATCTGGACGAGGAAGATAAAGCTTGCACCTTGTTGTGTTTATTGTCAAACTCTTAGGAACACATCATTGTGTCAATTGGTACTGATGTTAATAAACTATCGTTCGAGACAGTTGTTGCTGCCATATTGTCTGAGGAGATGAGAAAGGTAGGTTGTGAAGGTACCAACAATAAGGCTCTGGTTGTTAGAGGGAGGAGTGGTGACAGATCGAAGTCTGGTCAGAGAAGAAGATCGAGGGGATGGTCAAAGTCCCATGATAAATCTAAAGTAAGGTGCTGGAGGTGCAAACAGGTTGAACACTTAAGGACGAATTGCATAAATAAAAGCTTAGGTCCTCTTGAGAAGCGAGATGATCCACCACCTTCTGGTTCTATTACAAAGAAGGATGATGAAGATAGTGCAAGGGACCTGTACATGGCGTTCGACAGTCATAGCGACTGCAAAGACTGGATCATTGACACTAGAACATCGTTCCATATGACACTTTATAGGGAGTGGTTCTGCACCTATGAATCATATTCTAGCGTACAGTCAGAATGAGAGATAAATGATAAAATAGTAAAGAATCTGCCAGACGTTATGCATATTTCGGGGCTTACTAGAAATCTGATCTCCGTTGGTAGTATGGCAGATGCAGATATTAATTTCAGCAGTGACAAGTATTCTTGCAAGCTGACTCGGGGAGCTTTGGTGATTGCAAGAGGAGAGCACCACTGTAAACTATTGAAACTGCTGGGCAGAACAATGTTCAGTGGTGAAAGCTACATAATTGAACAGGCAAAGAAGGGTAGTGTTATGCTATGGCATAGGAGGCTGAGGCATATTGGAGGAAAATGTCTGGAGACTCTGACATCAAAGAAGCTGATGGATGGAATTCTGAGTTACTCTATGGGGTTTGATTTTACGAGCATTGCCTGTATGGGAAGCAAAATCGGGTATCTTTTGATTCCATACGAGGAAGAGATGAGGGAATTCTGGACCTGATACACAGCGATGTGTTTGGACCCACACTTGTTGCATCACATAGAAAATCAAGGTATTATATTTCTTTTAGTGGTGATTTTTCCAGATATGTGTGGTTATATTTCTTGCGCAGCAAGGATGAAGTTTTCGATAAATTCTGCGAGTTCAAGGCTTTGGTGGAAAATCAGTTTGACCAAAGAATCAAGGTGTTGAGAACTGACAATGGAAGGAGTTCTGTTCAAAAAAATTTGATCAGTTCTATGTGAGCAATGGGATTGCAAGGCAGAAGACTACGCCCTACTCACCTCAACATAATAGGGAGGCATAGAGATTGGATTGGTCTCTCATAGCACAAAGTATGTTGAGCGGTGCAGGCTTGACAACTAAGTTTTTGTGAAAGCAGTGGCTACTTCTTGTTATCTGAAGAACATATCTCCTACATCGGCATTGAAGGAGAAGACTTCGTATGAAGCACTGTTTGGGAAGAGGCCAGATGTATCTCATGTCAAAGTGTTTGGCTGTGAAACATATGTGCATGTACCTAAGGAGAAAAGAAGCAAGCTTGATAGTAAATCTAGGAAGTGTATCTATTAGGTACAAGGATGGCGTCAAAGGGTACAAGTTGTGGAATCTTGATACTCGAAGTGTAAGTTACAGCAGAGACGTTGTGTTTAGGCAATCTAAGCCGAATGAGATTTTTCTGAAAGCTCCTTAAGAGCCTTAAACTGTGGATTTAGACGTGGGTTTGAAAAAAGATGCAGTAAACTCACAAGTTGGAGTGGAAAGTTTAAATTATGAAGCTGCTAAACATAATGAGGTTGAAAATAAAGATTCTGAAACTGAGGCTGAAGTTGAAGCACTAATGCTGAGAAGATCCACAAGGGAAAGAAGACAATTTGATAGGTATACACCTGAAAACTATTTTCTTTGCACTAATGATAATAGTTGTGCCCTGAATATTACAGGTGATGATCCAATAACTGTAAGACAAGCTAGGAACTCGGAGGATGCCAAACGGTTGGAGGAAGCAATGAAAGATGAGATGAAGTCTCTGATGAAAAATCAAACTTGGAGTTTGGAGAAACTACCTGCAGACCGAAAGGAGATTGGTTGCATGTAGGTGTTCAAGAAAAAGGTTAGTACACCAATGGGGAGATTGAGCACTACAAGGCGCGATTGGTTGCAAATGGATATTCACAGACAGAAGGGGTTGATTATGGTGAGGTGTTTTCAGCTGTTTTAAAGTTAAATTTCATAAGGTTGGTTTTGTCTGTAGCGGGTGCATATAACCAGAGGTGGAGCAACTGGATGTGAAGACAACTTTCCTTCATGGTTATTTGGAGGAGGTTATTTACATGAAACATCCATAGGGGTTCATAGTAAGAGGCAAAGAGAAGCTAGTCTGCAAGATGAATAAATCTCTGTATAGCTAGAAGCAGTCCCCTAAGATGTGGTACATGAAGTTCGACACTTATGTGGTGAAACTTGGCTTTGACCGCTGTGATGCTGATTATTGTGTTTATGTTAAAAAGTTAGAAGGTGACTTTGTTATTCTAACTTTGTATGTTGATGACATGTTACTCGTTGGAAATAGTTTGAAGATGATCGACACTGTGAAAGGACTGCTCGCAAAGCAGTTTGAAATGAAAGATCTAGGCGCTGTAAATGTGATTTTGGGAATGCAGATTAAGAAGGAGTGTGACAAAGGAAGATTATGGTTGAGTCAACGAAAGTACATATAGGATGTTATAAAGAAATTCAAGATGACTGACTGCAAACCTGTGTTGACTCCTATGTCTACTGGTTCTAAGTAATTGGCTGACTAGTGTCCCAACATTGAAGACAAAAAAGAAGAGATGGCATCAGTTCCTTATGCTATTGTAGTTAGGAGTTTGATGTATGCAATAATTTGTACTCATCCAGATATTGCCTAATATAATGACCCTAGATGGTAAATCTTAATTAGAGATTTAATTTAAGGATTTAAATGCCATAATTAGATTCAGTGAGTGATTCAGAGTATTTTGACTGTAATCATGACTATGTTATGAACAGTGCGTTCTGCCGGAGAATTTACAGTTTTGTGAATTAACCGGTAGAGCTTAAAAGAGCAAAATAATTTTAGAGACATAATTTGATAATTCTGACGACAAATATGAGTTCAGAACGAAAAATTGTATAGTCTGGCACTTTCCGTGAAAATCTCGTGAATAGTGTTTCTACCGGGTATTTTGTACTGCTGTTTAAGCAACCGGTAGAGTCCAGAAATAAATAATTGATGAAATAAGAATAAGAAAGTCCAATATATGCCAAGCAAGTCAATATAGGCCCAAGAAAATGATAAGTTTATAAGTTTTAAGTTTCATAAGTAAACGAAGTACAATTAGTGATTCACAGTGCATTTCGTCAAAAACGGTGCAAAAACCATATTGTGAATTATGAATATTGTTTTGTAAGAAATAAAAAGTAATGTAAATGATTTTAGAAAAATAAAAATATGTCCGTAGCTTTAAGTTAATTCCGGGTCAGTTTAAGTAAAAATATGCGTAGGAAAAACATCCGGTAAAGCCACAGGCTAAAAAGTACATTAAGTGACTCAAAGTCACCACTTTTCCTCACACTCTCTCTCTCTCTCCCTCTTTCCTCCCAAACCGTGACAGCCATGGAGAATAGAGCTTAGGGCTTGTTTTGATTTTTCTTTGATTTCTCCATGATTAAGCAACCAAATCTTTGACCTATTATACCAATCTCATAGGAAATCATCCAAGGAAGCTATTCCACCCCTCCATTTGAGCTGATTTCGTTTGTGGAGGGAGATATCCATCACCCTATTTTCATGCACTATTCATCCAAGGTGGAAAAAGTGAGTTTTTGATGGAGCTTGGCTTGGAGGTTGCTTTCTAGGCTTTGGGAAGTTGATTAATGGTAAGAAACCTTTGTTTCCATGATGTTATTTTGATGGTTTGTGTCATAGAAATTGTGAGCATGTGTTGGTGTGAAATAAATTAGTTTAAAATTTGAATTGATGATGGATTGATGATGTGTTGGATATAGGAATATGGAATAAGCATATGAACATGTATAAAAATTGGAAAAAAATACCATGGTGACATACCCTAGATTTCGGCCTTGATAGGGTAATTAGGGGTGATGCGCAAAGATTTATTGTATGTATTGGGAATGTTTAATGTGCTTGAATAAGAGGAAATTTGATGAGTTGGTAAGAATGTTAAATTTGAAAGAAAATCCTTTGAAACATACCCTTGATGTTTCGGCCTTGAAGGATTTAAAGAGCTTGTGATTCCCAAAAATTAAATAGGAACTTGGTATATATTATATATTTATGTACGTGTAGTTGTTAAATTAAGTGAGGAAAATGTATTGTAAAAGAGAAGAATCCTTGAAAATTCCCTTAAAGGATTCGACATATAGGGTGTTTAGGGAAAGATGTTGTCATATTTTATTTTAATAAAATATGTGTGTTTCAAAGTATGAAAATGATAAGTCATGAAGTGAAATGGTTTGAAAAGAAATCATGGAAAAATATATTGATTTCCTAATTTTAGGCCCACGGTCCTTTAAAGTAAAATGCTATGATTTATGTTGGAAATTCGTAAGGGAATGGATGATTAAATTAAAGAACACCAACGGTTATAAAGAGGTCTAGACTTGTGTATTGGCATAGGATTGACAAAAATGCAAAGAAATGAAAAGAAGCGATAAAATGTATGCCTTATGTGAAAGCTAGGCATGATGGCATTTTATTAATTGGTATTTATGGATTCTTGCTCTAGGTGTTCCTAGGGACTAAAAAGGAATCAGAATCTCTTGAAGATATATAAGTAACTTGTGCAACAAGTAAGGGTATTGGAAAAGCTTCAAGAGGTAAGCTCTATGTTTAAGGAGTCTTCTCCTGCTTGAGTGTTCCACCATGGTTAGTGAACTATGGTTGGACTGTATGACTGTGATTTAGATGCTTTGTATAGATGCATTCATATAGAGTTATTTGATAACATGATATGTTTTGCTCTGATATGACTTCTGTAATATGATTTCTGTAACAATCTCTGGCCATTGATTGTATAGTACCCTGATGTCCGCTTTGGGGTCCTCCCTCGGGACTAATGGTGTACATCTCTGATATGTCTGGTTCCGCTTTGGGGGTCCTCCCTCGGGAACACGTGCGTTGATTTCCGCTTGGGATCCTCCCTTGGGAATGACGACACACACCTCTGATATGGATAAATGCTCTGTTCTGTTATAATATCTGTTATATGTTGTATTCGTATACTCTGTATCTGACTTTTGTGCAGGAGTGAGTCAGGGGTATAGAGAATTCTCTATAAACCTGGAGCTTATTGAGATTTGTAATCTCACCCCTCGTTGGGGACATATTTTCAGGTGCCCAGATTCCCGGTGAGTCTTCACTAGGCAGGGACGCGACACGTGGCTGAGGCAGTTGACGGATCGGATTTTGAGTGGCTGTAGGCTACTACTTTTTGGAAGTATATTCATGTCATTTTATATTTCCGCCTTTGATGGATCATGACATTGATCCTTTATTTTGTATATGGCCTGTATATGTTTTGTACATGTCTGTCAGTTTGATGCATGTACATTTGAGTATTCAGGCACGTTATATGATGAGGTAGTATTCAGATATGTTTACGTGTTGGATTGCATGCTGTTAGATATAGTGGCACTGAGCCAAGTTATGCATGCACCCATTGATGGGCATTTGATTATATTTGTATAAACTGTTTATCAGGAAATGCTTCTGTGTGGGATTGGAAAATCCCCAGTTGTCCGATTTATAGAGGAAACTCTGCCCGATTTTCGTTTACGACGAATGAGAATTTAAAAAGAAAAAGTTAGCTCGTATTTTCAGAAGTTAAGTCTTCCGCTGCTTTCTGTTTTATCATATGTATGTTAATTGAACTGGCTCGAGACGGGGATGTTACATTTATGGTATCAGAGCAGTTTCTCTAGGAGAGCCTGTGAAATATTGCATGAAATGTTCGGGTTGTTATATTCTTGAGTTTTCTTGGAGTACTATGATATGCATGTATGACCACCGAGTGTGAGCGTAGCTAACTCATTCCTTTGTGTGAAATATGCAGAATTATGGTTCGCCCAAGAAGGACTTCTGATCCTCCTATTGACCCGACCGATCCAATATTAGCAGATTTGGCTAGACCCCGAATAAACCAGCGGGGAAATACTTCACAGCCAGATCCAATGATAACGGCCTTAACTGAGATGCAACAAAATATGGCTGCAGCTAGGCAGCGAGAGCTAGAAGTGATGATGAAAGCAAATCAAGATCTGTTAGAGGCTAATAGGTTGGCCAATCAAGAAATGATGGCAGCAAGCAGAATGACGAATATTGAAATGATGAGATTACTCTTGGTTGAGGTGAGGGCTGGTGGGCAAGGTCCACAACCACAGCCTTTGCAACAGCCACAACCATAGCCTGAGCCACAACCACAACGGCCTGTTCCTCCTCCTCGTAATCCAATTGTTGTGGAGGGTGGATGAAATAATGATATGAATGAAGAATCTAGTCACAGGGGCGGTGTGGCACAGCCAGCCACTAATAGAGAGCAAAGAGAAAGAATGCTTAATGCCTTCCGAAAACATGCACCACCAAATTATAAAGGAGGCATTGATCCTATTGCTGCAATTCAGTGGTTAGAAGAATTGGATCGCATTTTTACTGTCATGGAGTGTGATGATCAGCAGAAATTATTGTATGCTTCTTATATGTTGCAGAATGATGCAGCTGAATGGTGGAGAAATACCCGTCAGCCCTTGGAATGTCAGGGTTATGCTATTACCTGGCCTTTATTTGAAAGGCAATTCTTGCTGAAATACTTTCCGGCTGAAGCCCGGATAAGGAAGAAGGGTGAATTTGAAGAACTAAAGCAGGGCCAGATGTCTATTGATGAATATCTGAATAAGTTTAATAAGCTGGCCAAATACTCTCATTTCCAGATAGCTCCACCTACTGAGGATTATCTGGTATTTAAATTTCATAGAGGACTACATGATAATATTTCTGAAAAACTTGTAGGACACACTTTTGATACTTTTGCTGCACTCATTAAAAAGTGTAAAAACATTCAAGAGTACTATAGAAGGAAGCATAAGGACCAATCTGCTCCTAATTCTGGTCCTAAAAACACTTCTGGGAATTCTAACGGAAAAGGGTTGCAGGTTAGACAGTTTGATGGTAAGTTCAAAAAGGCGGGAAATTCTAAGCCTGGAAATATTAAGTCTGCTTCTCTATGTGCTACATGTGGTAAAGTTCATGCAGGGGTTTGCAGAAAAGAGCAAAGACTGTGTTACAAATGTGGCCAACCTGGGCATTTTATCAGGGACTGCCCCTTTAATGGGGGACAGGTTTCTACCATTCAGGCTACCCCGGCTCATATTGTGGTTGAGGAACCATCTCTACCTCTCCCATCTCCAGTTGCCCGAGTATATGCAGTGACTCAGCAAGAGGCTGAGAGGTCAGCTAGTTTGGTACGAGGTATGATTTCTATTCGTGATGAAATGCTTAGTGTTTTGTTTGATTCTGGTGCCACACATTCTTTTATTGCTGACTATGTAGCCGAAGCAGTTGGTCTGCATGTAATAAAAATGAAAACTCCTATGCGTATTGTTACGGCTGTGGGAAGAGTTTTTAATGAAGACTATGTTTTTGAAAATGTGAAATTCAAGTATGATGGCAGGGAATATTCTGCCGATTTTATCGTCTTACATCTTGCATCTGTGAATTTAATTCTGGGGATGGATTGGTTGTCTAAGTACTGTGTGAAGATTGATTGCTGCAGTAAAACTATTTCTGTCTCATCTCATGATGAAGAGAGGGAGTCCCCTTATTTGTCTGTACTTCGGGTTGTAAAGGCCTTGAAGGAAGGAGATTCCAGGTATGTTTTATTGGGAGGTCTGGTTGGTGTCAACAAGGAGCCAATTTCTGTTATTCCGATTGTCTCCGAGTTTGAGGATGTCTTTCCGGATGAAATTCTGCACTTTCCTCCAGAGAGGGAAATTGAATTTGCAAATGACTTATTACCTGGCGTGGGGCCTATCTCTCTTGCCCCATACCAGATGTCACCTTTGGAATTATCTGAATTGAAGAAGCAGATTGAAGACTTGTCCAGTAAAAATTTTATCAGACCGAGTGTGTCTCCGTGGGGAGCACCGGTGATCTTTGTTAAGAAGAAGGATGGGTCTATGAGATTATGTACAGACTACCGGCAGTTGAATAAGGTTACTGTTAAGAATAAGTATCCTTTTCCGCGTATAGATGATTTGTTGGATCAGTTGCGGGGTGCGTCTGTATTTTCTAAGATTGATCTCCGGTCCGGGTATCATCAGATCTGGGTAAAGCCGGATGACATTCCAAAGACAGCTTTCAGGTCCCGATATGGGCACTATGAGTATCTGGTTATTCCATTTGTGCTTACAAATGAACCAGCCGTTTTCATGAGTTATATGAATCGGATCTTTAAAGCCTATCTGGATCAGTTTGTGGTTGTTTTTATTGATGACATACTGATATATTCAAAGAGTAAAGAAGAGCATTCTGAGCATCTAAAGATTGTTTTGCAGATTCTGAGAGCATCAGTTGTATGCTAAACCGTCAAAGTGTGAATTCTGGCTTTCTGAGATACAATTTCTGGGCCATGTCATCTCATCTGAAGGAGTGGCAGTGGACCCGAGTAAAATTGAAGCAGTGTTAGAATGGGAACGTCCTAAAAATATTACAGAGATCAGGAGTTTTCTTGGTTTGGCTGGGTATTATAGGCATTTTATTGAGGGATTCTCACGGATGGTACTACCTTTGACACGGTTAACCCGTAAGGGGAACCCATTTGTGTGGACCCAAGAATGTGAAGTAAGTTTTCAGGAGTTGAAAAGGAAGTTGACTACAGCTCCAGTATTGATATTTCCAGATCCTACCCGTAAATTTGTTGTGTATTGTGATGCTTCTAAGTGTGGGTTAGGCTGTGTTCTAATGCAGTTTCGTCAGGTGGTTGCTTATGCTTCTCGGCAGTTAAAGCCGCATGAGGAGAACTATCCGACACACGATCTTGAGTTGGCAGCTGTAGTGTTCGCATTGAAGATCTGGCGACACTTTCTATACGGGGCCGATTTCATTGTCTACAGTGACCACAAAAGTTTGAAATATCTGTTTGATCAGAAAGAGCTGAATATGAGGCAATGCCGATGGGTGGAATTCCTGAAGGATTATGATTTTGAATTGCAATATCACCCCGGTAAGGCCAATGTAGTAGCAGATGCTTTAAGCAGAAAGGCGCTTGGTATGGCCAATTTGATGATTTCTGAGTATAATTTGATTGAGGAATTCAGGGATCTCCGCATTCCTGTGAATACAGAGGATAGTCCGCATTTATTGACTACTACGGTAGTCCTGAACTCATTAGTTGAGCGGATTAAAGAAGCTCAATTGCTTGATGAAGAGATTCAGTCTATGAAAGAGCAGGACTTTGTGTCCACAGATAGGTTCGGTCTTAAGTTTTACAAAGATCGGATCATTGTTCCGAAGGGTCAAATGGTAGATGAGGTATTGGCTGAGGGCCATATGGGTAAGTACACTATCCATCCTGGTGCTACCAAGATGTACCAAGACTTGAAACGAAATTTCTGGTGGTCGGGAATGAACAAAGACATTGCTCTGTTTGTGAGTAAGTGTTTGACATGTCAGAAGGTTAAGATTGAGCATCAGAGACCTTCTGGATTACTGCAGCCCTTAGATTTTCTGGAATGGAAGTGGGTTAGTATTTCTATGGATTTGTAGTGGCATTACCGAGAACTCAGGCTGGATTTGATTCTATCTGGGTAGTTGTTGACAGATTGACAAAGTCTGCACATTTCATACCAGTCAAAACGAGTTTCTCTACAGAGCAGCTGGCTCGATTATATGTAAGGGAGATTGTGAAACTGCATGGAGTTCCTGAAAGTATCATTAGTGATCGGGATCCTAAATTTACTTCTTGACTTTGGGATGCAGTGCAACAGGCATTCGGTACACAGCTGAGGCTGAGTACAACTTATCATCCCCAGACTGATGGTCAGACTGAGAGGACTATTCAGACCTTGGAGGACATGTTGAGGGCTTGTGCATGAGAGCAGGGAAATGCATGGGATAAATATCTTCCTCTGGTGGAATTTTCCTACAATAATAGTTATCATGCCAGTTTGGGCATGGCTCCCTATGAAGCTTTGTAT
>NW_026896233.1:0-21077 GCF_033153095.1 Gastrolobium bilobum | reverse complement strand
TCAACCTTTGGAGATTCTCGAGTGGAAATGGGACAGTATTGCTATAGACCTTGTAGTAGGACTTCCTCGTTCGAAAGATGGTTATGATGTTATTTGGATAATTATTGACCGATTGACGAAATCAGCTCATTTCCTGTGTGTTCGAACCACGTATAATACGGAGAAACTGGCAAGGATTTATCTGCGAGAGATCGTGAAGCTGCATGGAGTTCCTACCAGTATAGTCAGTGATCGTGATCCTAAGTTCACCTCTAAATTCTGGGAGTCCTTTCAGCGAGCTCTCGGTACGCAATTGAGGTTGAGCACTGCTTACCATCCGCAAACCGATGGGCAATCTGAATGAACTATCCAGGTTTTATAGGATATGTTACGAGCGTGTGTCTTAGAGCATGGAGGAAGTTGGGATCAGTATATCCCATTGATCGAATTCGCGTATAATAACAGTTATCACTCCAGTATTCAGATGGCTCCTTATGAAGCTTTGTACGGAAGAAAGTGCAGATCCCCTCTGTGTTGGACTGAAGTTGGAGAGCGAAGTATTTTGGGGCCTGACGTAATTCGGGAAACCTCTGAGCAAGTAAAGAAGATAAGAGAGAATATGCAGCGAGCGCAAGCCAGGCAGAAAAATTACTATGACAAGCGCCATAAACCCTTATCCTTCGAAGTGGGAGATCATGTATTTTTGCGAATCACGCCCACATCGGGTCTCGGCAGGAGAATGGGAGTCAAGAAATTAAGTCCGCGATATTTGGGGCCGTATCTGATTTTGGACCGGATTGGCGAATCAGCGTATCGTTTGGCATTGCCGCCTAATCTGTCAGGAATTCATGATGTATTTCATGTATCGCAACTGAGGAGATACCTCTCTGATCCGTCTCACATTTTGCAACCAGAGGAAGTCGATTTAAGAGAAAATCTGACGTACCATGTTCAGCCATTTCAAATTATGGAAAGATCTGTTAAGCAACTTCGTTCTAAGGAGGTTCCGTTGGTGAAGGTGTTGTGGAACAACAAATCCGCAGCCGAAGCTACATGGGAACGTGAAGATGAAATACGGAAACGCTATCCTGAATTATTTAATGAGTAGGTAAGTTCGAATTTTGCGGACAAAATTCCATTTTGGTGGGGAGAGTGTAACATCCCACGGAAATAGGAAATATATTATGTTGCTATGAGAATTTTGGGTATTATGTTCTTGTATGTGCTTTGTGCTTTGATTCGAGTATATAATTATTAGGAGAAAATTAATTTGAGTTAGGAAGTTTCTTGAAATAAATTAATTAGTCACATAAATTATGTTAGGCATGAGAAAGCTAATTTAGAATTACAGCCATAAGTTATTAAAAATAAAGTAAGAGGCAATAAATTAATTAAATGAATTTAATTAGTGATGGGCTGAATTATAATATAAGAGGAATTAGCATGTTGGGCCTTGTTTGGGTGAGAAGGTCGCTGGCCCATAGGATGATGAGTATTAGTCAGCTTAATTTAAAAACATTGGGGCTTATTGCTGATGGGCTAATCTCAATTGATTCCATAAGTTAGTATGTTGGGCCACAACAATTGTTTTGACCTGCGGCCCAAGAGTCTTGGAGCAGCAACTCAACCCTAATCCAACTCCTTTTCTGTTGTACGCCCTCAGAAGAAAAGTTCTGACTTGATCCTCTTTCTGCAACGCTTCTGACCAGCCTCACCTCTTCCCCTGTGCATGCGCCTAGAGGGCAGAAAAAGCTGACCTTGCTTGTTATCCTATGCAAAGAGCATTCAACTTTATAGAGACTTCTCCATCAGCCTCCTCTTGTGCGCTCCAAGAGTGAGAAACAGATGCCACAGTTCTGATTTCTTGGTTCACTTTTAAATCAGCCTCAACTTTTCCCCTCTTTCTCTCTTGTACGCTGTATACAAGAGAATCAACATCAGTTTCCCTTCTTGTTGTGCGTTATCTGTTGAGAAGAAGAAACAGAGACCAGTGTCATCAACCTCACCAAGCCATCCTGAACCGTGACCTTTCTTCCCTCTCATCACCCAACCAAACTTGTAAAATTATTTCCTGATTCTGTTTTTATTTTCCCAAAGCCGCAACATCATTGGGGTTCAAACGGAAGAACGATTTTCACTCTTCCTTGGGTTTCTGTTGCAGAAACCGTAAAACCTCTTTTGAAGCAGAAACAAAGATTCAACGTATATCTCTTCCCTCTGTTCAGTCGTACCTTCCTCCTCAAGAAGCTGAGGCGTTGGTGGCTGCCTAGTGGTCAAACGTGTGAGCGACTTGGGGTAGCAACAAGTAGAAATCTGAATCCATCTCTTTCTTCCTTTCTGTTCGGTATCGAAGGTAAATCAAAGGCTGAACCTTTTAACTTTTGTTCTGTTGTGATCTGCTCCTGCTGTAAAAATTGAACCCCTGATGATTTTAAAAAAAAAATGTATCTTATGTTAAGATTTAAAAATACTGTTACCGGTGGTGAATAAAGTGCGTCTGGATTAAATCGATTAAATTTAAACAGTACGGTTATGTCTTCTCCGAATCTGCCGGATGAGAACTCTTAGGATTCCCTCTGTTTTTGTTGTTAAAAAAATCCCTTTTGGAAGTCACACAACCTTTAGGGTAGGACCCTTCTTGACCGCGGGTTGTAAAGGATATTTTTAGGCTTAGGAAGTTTTGGTTTAATGTTTAGGAAAGCTTGAATACTATGCTGATTTTTCTGTTTGAAATTAGGTGTCGTTAATTCGTGAGTTGGACATTTTCGCTGCTGTTTGGAGTTGGTATTGTGACGTTTAAGGTAATTGTGTGGAGGCTCTCCTATTTATACTTGCTAGAAGGAACACGAGACGTGATCGTGGCTCCATGATTTGATATACTTACGCGTATTGATATTGATCGTCTTGAAATCTTGTTAATCTTGCTACATATATATGCTGCAAAGTCTAGTTATGATATAAATTATATGATCTAGACATTCATGTGCATCATGACATTTTATTTAGTATGCGGTATGCGTCACAAAGCATAGCATTCGCGCATCAATTTCATATTGCTGCTGAAAAATTATTTTTGAAAACTATGCATATGGATGAGCATGCACCATTTAGGCATAACCTACGGTACCAAGGTCTTGGGACAGTTGGCTTCAGTCCACTTAGGCCACGGTCGGATCCCTTCTTGAGAAGCCATCAAGGGTAATCCACTGTGCTTGATAGTACGGCACTTTAGTGCTATAACGTACTCTTGGCGTTCTTACGCATCTTGTTTAGCATATGGCAACATGTATATATATATGTGATAAATCTTGTTATGTTAATTATTTTGGTTTCTAGCTTATGCTTCTTGCATTTTGGCATTGTCTCTCACTACTGGGAAATATTTCTCACCCCTTTGGGGCTGCTGTTTTCTGATGTAAAATGGTAGGGGGACGCAAAAGTATTTGAGGTATTGCTATGAGATGTTTGTGCCATTTGGTTGCTGGATTCATTGCTATTTTGTTGAGTGGTTGGCTGTGTTGCAAGAAGGATAACTTGAAGTTTTATTGTTATGTCATTTTGAATTTTTAAGAGTTGTTTACTTCTGTTTGGAACATTTCTGAACTAGTTATTGATCTTGAACTTTTGGTTTAATTGCTGATTTGGATTAATGACTATAATTTTGGAAGTATCGAATTTTTCTGAAAACTGTTACCTTGCGAGCAACTTCTAAGTTGTCGTTCCGTGGCTACGAACCTCCGGATGCGGCATAATTTATATGCACGCGAAGACCCTGAAATTTTCTCTAAGAATCTGCAGAAATCAAATTTTTATGGCAACTGTACGAATTTTGAAAAATAACGCACTACAGCAGGTTTTGAGAAAAATTGCAGAATTCGCGAGCAACTTGCGAGTTCGAGTTCAAGGGGCTATTCATCTCAGAATCGCGCATATGTTATATGGACGCGAAGCCCCGAGTATCTAGTTTCACCGTAGAAAAGAATTATTTCTATCCGGCATCAGATTGATTTTATATTAATTTTAGAGAACAGTACGTTTTTCTGGTAAAAAGAGAAATTTCAGCAAGTGCTCCTCTTTGAAACTTCCGTTGTTTTCATGAATAAAAAAATTTTAAATACAAGGTTTTTGATCTTGATTAATCCATAAAAGATTCATGCTGTTTAGTGTTATTCACGCGTTATAAACGAAATTTTTCCGCTGCGACTCTAATACAAGTTAGCTTTAGCACGTCTCTTGGATGCATACAAGAGGGGTGCTACAGTTAAGATAGACAAGAGTTTAGGGATGAAACTAAGTCCCTCCTAAGGGCTCATGGGCCGTCGACCAACACAAGGATTGGGTCAAAAATATACAAGTCCAAAGGTTCTTCTATCTAAGAATTACCCATGCCTTATTATTTTATGTACTCTCTAATTATTTACTAAAGAGTTTATTCCTTGAATTAAAATTAATCACATACTTATAACTAATATTCAAATTCCTAAGATATTCCTACTTATTCCTAATAGCATGCATGCAAAAAAATTACATTTCCTGACTCGAATTTATTCTACCCTAACGCATATATTTTTCGAGTTCAAAACATGCATCAACATTACTAATGGCAGTTTATATATACGTTCCTAATTTTTTCGGGATGTTACATCCCATATCCGGATATCACAAGACCCCATATCCGGATATCACAAGACCCCATATCCGGATATCAATATCCGGATATCATATCTGGATATTTCGCGACAGAATGCAGTTTCTGTATTTCGCGAGATTTCACTCCAAAGGTTGCGTTTTTAACTCATTCCAACGTCCAAGCATGCATTTTTACAGACTTACAGATTCATGTTTATGTTGGTTACTTCATTTTAACATATTACATGCCAAGACTCAAGCTTTAACCCATTAAAACTCATGATCAAGGTTGGTGCAGCTTACCCAAGCTCAAGACAGAGAAAGAAGTGCTCTTAGAGCTCACTAAACAGCTCCTCAAGCTTCTGATTCCAATGTGCACGAAAATGGCACACCAAGGAGGGTTTTTCTTCACAAAGGTGGCTTCTTGAAGCTCAAACCACCACAAGAATGGCTCTCACACCACAAACCAAAAAGGTCAGCCCCAACACCCACTTACACAGACCCACCAACTCAGAAATAGAGTGTTTCCTCACTCACCATGCAAGCTCTCTCACACACAAGGTATTTGGTGAAGAAACAAAGACCAAAGGTGCTCACTTTGCCTCACAAGAAGGGGAGGAAGAAGGTGGCAAGGTGGCTGATGAAGAGCACTCAGAAAACTTCATGTAGGCAGCCTTAATATGGCCTAGGGTTAAGAGCCCAAAGCTATTTATAGCCCACTTAAGTTAAGACACAGTATTAACAATAATAGCTACACTTAGCATTTTATTCCCAAACTTAGGATTCTGAACCTACTCATTTTTCTAAGATTTGTCATATTTTTATTTTATTTTTCGCAGCACCTTTCCGGTACGCGTTTTTACATAGCCAGTGTCAGTTCTGGCATCATATCTCATTATTTTGACTTGAAAATTGAGATCACAGTCCTACATATTATTCTAGGAATATTCATGCACTTATTATAATTTTCCGGGATACTTCATCGGTACGCATTTATACCGAATAGCAGAACCGGTATCTGCACTTTTCGTCAGAAAAGTGACTTTCAGCATTATTAATCACTTACCATAATTATTTAAGCCTCCTCATAATAATTAGGGTCAATTATGGAATTATTTCCTAATTTCTCATAGTTAATTAATTAACTTCCTTAATTAACGGTGCAGATTTTTACATTCACCCCACTTTTTAAGGATTTTGTCCTCAAAATCAAAATATACCTGTCTCGGAAGTCGGGGTACTGTCGGAGAAGCTCGTCCTCTCGCTCCCAAGTACACTCCTCAAGAGTTCTTCCTGTCCACTGCACTTTGACCATCGGAATGATCTTGCTCATCAGCTACTTCTCGCCACGATCGAGAATCTTGAGTGGTCTGACGAGAGTTTTCAAGTTCTCCCGGACTTCCACATCATCCGGTTGCACCACGTGCGAGGGATCCGCTACGTACTTCCGCAAATGAGACACGTGAAACACGTCGTGGATGTTGGCCAAGTTCGGAGGCAAGGCAAGCCAATAGGCAACAGGTCCTACTCTACCAAGTATCTGGTAGGTCCCAATGAATCGCGGGCTCAGCTTCCTTACTCCGAGTGCCCGACCAACATTGGTGACAGGTGAAAGTCTCACAAACACGTTCTCACCCTCACAGAACTCCAGTGGACGATGTTTGACATCATAGTAGCTCTTTTGGCGATTCTGCGCTTACTTCAGTTTCTCTCGGATCATCTGGATCTGCTAGGTAGTATCTTGGACAAAGTCCAAGCCAAAAAACTCCTTGTCTCCAACCTCAGACCAACAGGTAGGAGTCTGACACCTCCTACAATACAACGCCTCGTATGGTGCCATGCCCAGGCTAGCATGGAAACTGTTGTTATACGAAAACTCCACCAATGGCAGGTACCTATCCCATGTTGAACCTTGCTCCAAGGTACAAGCCCTCAACATGTCCTCCAAGGTCTAGATGGTCCGCTTAGTCTGTTCGTCAGTCTGAGGGTGATAGGTGGTACTCAATCTCAACTGCATACCGAAAGCTTCCTGCAGTGCCTCCCAGAACCGAGATGTGAACTTCGGGTCCCTATCACTTATGATACTCTCGGGTGTAACACCTCGTATATATCCAGTAGTGTTATCATTAAAAATGCGGAATATTCTTTTTCTTTTCAATTATGACGTCATTATCAATTACCAACTTGATTACTTAATCAATTTCATAAAATATCGCCTGAATGTAAATTGCAATAAGACATCTACTGAAATACCTCAATATATAAATAAAGTGAGTATCTAAGTCACAGCATTACATCACGTAATCCGGACAATATCCTGATACATTAATACAACTCTAATAAAAGCAAGACATAACAAGTCTACGTGGCATGGACAATCCCCATGCTCACCAAATCAACAGCGTCTCGATAAGATAATCATAATCATAGAATGAAGCTCAAAGCATAAAAACATCATGCATATCCAGCATCCAACAAGTCAGCATAAATACAGCACATCTAACTCAGCTCCGGCCTCCTGCCGCCTGAGGTCTCAACATTACCTGACCCTGAAATAAGCATTCTCCAAACGTGGGGTGAGATCTCTAAACCAGAAATCTCAGTAAGACAAGGGGTCCTCAAGGATCTTCCACCCCAAGCTCACTTACATGTGCAATATAAGTTCTAAAAGCATTTATATCATTATCAGTTCAAAAACTATGTAGTGCAACAGATATCTATGGCATGTGTGTAATCATTATTCTACTGGCCAGAGAAATGTAGGAATACGTCTATACCTACATGTAGTACAAAGAACATCGCTTGCACCTCACCCACAGCCTCACCATATTGTATGTTCTACATACTCAGGCTTATCGTATAGGTAGAACACCTCCATGCATATCAACAAGGCACTAACATATAACAGCTCAACAGCATTTCCAAAACATCAAACGCATGTAACACAGCATGCATATAACCATATCCCCATGGGACATGGTGGAACCACAACATGGCTAAACCGAGGACACGAAAGCTTACCTTGCAAGCTCACTATCCAATGCCAAGAGTCCTCACAGCTCAAGTCCAACACACAGCAGATCACAATCTGATTTAGGACCAACAAGTGTATCAACATACATAACTCAAAATCACTAACATAAAGACTACGTTCTCCTTTAACGATTTACGTCTTAAGGCTTCCAACAAAGCCTCAAGCCCTTAATCACATTATTCTGACTTAGTCTATTAATTACAGAAGTTCAACTTCATCAATCTAGGGTCCACAAACCCCCAATAGCCTACTGTACACACAGCACAGCTACTGTTCTTCGAAATCCCAGAATATCCAGATATTCCTCGGGTACATATCCGGATATACAATATCTGGATACCTCACTTACCATATCCGGATATACAATATCCGGATATCCAAATTCCCATATCCGGATATCCAATATTCCAGATTTTGGTTGTGGAATTTCTTTAGATTTCCAGATTTTAGTATAAACTCATTCTTCCCTTTGCCTTGTTCGGTTTGGAGTTTACCTTAAGGAGGTGCAAGGAGCTCGAGGTTGGAGCTCTTGGAGGGGAGAGGCAGTTGTCTCCTAATCGATTTGGCTAGTGTGTGTATTTGACAAGAGGTAATGTCCCAAATCTCAACATTATCCTTCACCCCTTTGTTCGGTCCTCATAAGTATTTTAAGGGAAATTATTGGGTAGTTATTCTCATTCCCTGTTTCATGGTTCGGCCCCATGCATGTAGGATGATAACTATTTTGGTCATGTCTATGTTCAATCCGGTACCTTTGAGTACGCTCTAGGAATTAACTCATGTGAGCATAAACTGAATTCTTTAAACTTGGATAATAGTCTCCTTAATGAGGATAGACCAGCTCTTGAATTGGAGAACTTAGCTAAACCTGGCTTTAATTGAAATTGTAGGCTCAGCCTGTTATAGAACTTGCCAATCACGCTCCCACTTGGTAGACAATATTGTTGTACTTGGACAAATTTATGTGCCATTAGCTCTGGCCACAATCCGGATTTTTCTCGTGTATTTTAAAGGGTAGATTTGTGTCAATTTCATCCTATTATTTTGTCAAGTTGGAATGGATTGGGTCTTGAGGTCACACGCCCAAGGTATGATTTTTAGCATGAAATATGGCCTCCCTTGTAAGATTTACTACTGTGTGGAAATAATGGAAAGTGGCTAATGTGTGTGGCTCACGCCAAATTCAACTAGGCAGCAGGTGTAATGGCCCTTTAACACACACTAAACTTAGTGAATTAATTATTTAAGCAAAACCTTGATCACCCTTTTCCTTGCTAAGAGAGCCGAACTCATATATGTGTACACCCTAAAAAAAAAAAATGTCAGATTTGTTCCACTGTTTATGAGTTGATAAAAATTATTTGAAGCCAGAATCTTGTTGGGGAAAGAACCATGCAAACCGAATAGGAATAAGGGGTACAGGGGAATGAAAATGTCTTGTAACGTATAAGAAATTTTGGGTTGTAATTCTGACTTGTACCACATGTGTTTTAGGTGCACATAATTCTTATTGAGTGAGCTGAATTTTGGTGTTGTTGATTGTTGCTTGGACCCAAGGTATGTGTAGGCGGTATTATCTAATGTGACTATTGGCTAGTGTATGGAATTGTGATGTGTTGCTCACATTTGTTCTATGTATGTTATGATGATGATGAGCCAATGGTAAGAATATGAAAGGATGATATGATATATGCATGCATTTTACATCATAATACATTTTTCTGTTGGGTGCGACTGCATAACATGGCATGTATACTTGATTCATGACATCTTGAATATATATATATATTTGTATTGAGGACATGTGACTGAGCATGCATCATATAGGCATGCCTGGTACCAGGAGATGGGACACTTGGCTTCAGTCCGCATAGGTTCCACAGTGGGATTCACCTTCATGGGAGCCATTAGGAATACCCACTGTGATGCTACGCGCACGACGGTGCTATGAGCGTAAAGGAAAAAGGGCGTTATATACGCGTTATGATATATAATGAAAAGGATTAAATGTTTGAAGTGACTATTTATGATTTTGTGCCTAGTTAATATTGTTGCATTATGGTTTTGTTGCCACACTACTGGGATTTTCTCTCACTCCTTTGGGGCTGCTATTTTTACAAAATGGCAGGAGGACGTAAAAGCTTTTGAGGACTTGGATATTTGCTGTTGGCTTCTACTGTTTGGGCATGCTGCTATTGATGTGATATTTTATGGATGACTGTGTGAAATTGAGAAGCTTGTATTACTGTGAACTATGATTTTATTACTGCATTACGATTTTATGACCAGCAAGTATTTTGGAAACAGATGTTGAAACGTTTGCGAAAAGGATTTTGACATGTTATCTAAATGCTGAATTTTGAAAAGTCTTTGCGAGCACTTTGTAAGTTGTCGTACTGGGGCTACGGACCTCCGATTTTCTTATAATTTATATGCACGTGTAGCCCCAGCTGTCTAGTTTCATTATATATAAATCTTGTAAAGAAATTCTGAAAGCTCAATTTATTATGAATTTTACCAGCCAGGACGTTTTTGATGTTTTCACTGTTTTATCGCTCATTTTGCGAGTTATGTTTCGAGGCGCAAACGAACCCCAAATCACTATTATTTTATATGAACGTGAAGCCCCAGATGTCTAGTTTCCAGATTACAAAGAATATATTTTCGAATCGTTGAACTGGATTTTTTTTTTACGAATTTTTAAAGACAGAAAGGGCTATCAGGAAAGTTATATTTTTAATAAGTTTAAGAAATTTTGTGTACTCTGATTTTGTAATTAACCAGATCCCCTCTTTAGTTTTAATTGGCAATGTAAAAGCGTAATTTTTTCAGTCTCTAAAATACTATTAAAGAACTCTAATTCCGCTTAGCAAACAACTCTCTTGGAGGCCTACAGGAGAGGGTGTTACACAACCGGTATCTGCACTTTTCTTCCGAAAACGACTTTCAACATTCTTAATCACTTATCATAATTATTAGAGCCTCATAATAATTATTAGGGTCAATTATGGCATCATTTCCTAATTTTTCATAATTAATTAATTAAAATTCCTTAATTAACGGTGTGGGTTCTTACATCGGGCACCCCGTGAAGCCTCACAATCTCGCGAACATACAGCTTGGCCAACTGCTCGGTAGTGAAGCTTACCTTCGCTGGAAGAAAATGGACAAAATTCGTCTGTCTGTCCACAATGACCCAGATAGAGTCACAGCCAACCTGAGTCTTCGGGAAACCCACCACGAAGTCCATAGAAATGCTCTCCCATTTCCATTCCAGAATCTCAAGAGGTTGAAGCTTACCAGACAGCTTCTGGTGTTCTATCTTCACCTTTTGGAAAATCAAACACTTGGATACATACACTGCTATGTCCTTCTTCATACCCGGCCACCAGAAATTTCTCTTCAAGTCCAGATACATCTTTGTAGCACCAGGGTGAACTGTGAACTGACCCTTATGAGCCTCTGCCCTAACCTCTTCGGTCAAAAGACCTCGAGGAACCACAATCCTCTTCTGGAACAACAAAAGTCCATCCTCATTCCAAGACACACTATCTTGGTTCTTCACGTAATCCAAGCACTCTCTCTGCACTTGCGCATCTTGGATATTCTCCATAAGCTCATTCTTGACTCTCACAGTCTCCATCTCGAGAAGTGCACCCCAAAACAAGAAATTCACTGACAGGTCTCGAAACTTCTCAATGACATCAAAGTCACCTATCGACAAACTGGATAGACTCACGGATTTCTGACTTAGAGCATCAGCTACCACATTGGCCTTGCCAGGATGATACTTCAACTCAAAGTCGTAGTCCTTCAGAAACTCCATCCATCTCTTTTGCCTCATGTTCAGCTCCTTCTGATCAAACAAGTACTTCAAACTCTTGTGGTCACTAAACACGACGAACTGCATACCAAACAGATAATGCCTCCAAATCTTGAAAGCAAAAACAATAGCAGCCAACTCCAAATCATGAGTCGGGTAGTTCTCCTCATGAGGCTTCAACTGCCTTGAAGCATAAGCAACAACTCTACTGGTCTGCATCAAAACACAGCCCAACCCTTTTCCAGAAGCATCACAGTAAAGCTCAAACTGCTCATCAGGATCAGGAAGGATCAACATAGGTGCGGTAGTCAATCCTTCTTCAACTCCTGAAAGCATTCCTCACACTCGTGAGTCCACACAAATGGAGTCTCCTTCCGAGTAAGGCGAGTTAGTGGAAGAACCATCGTGGAGAATCCCTTGATGAACCTCCGGTAGTAACCTGCCAAACCCAAGAAACTCATCACCTCTGTAACCGTCTTGGGCCTCTCCCAATCCAACACAGCTTCAATCTTGTTGGGATTTACTGCAACTCCCTCAGCAGAAATCATATGCCCAAGAAACTTCACAGACTTGAGCCAAAACTCGCATTTCGATGGCTTAGCGTAAAGATGTTTCTCCTTCAGCACTTGCAACACAATCCTCAAGTGCTCAGCATACTCCTCCTCCGTCTTGGAGTAAATCAAGATATCGTCAATGAAGACGATCACAAACTTATCCAGGTACGGTTGGAAAATCCTGTTTATGTAATACATGAACACAACAGGTGCATTCGTGAGTCCAAAAGGAAGAACCAAATACTCAAAGTGATCGTATCTCGAACGAAACGCGGTCTTAGGGACATCCTCCGGCTTCACCCGAATCTGATGGTATCCGGACCGGAGATCAATCTTCGAATACACACAAGCACCCCTGAGCTGATCCAACAAATCATCAATACGCGGAAAGGGATACTTGTTCTTGATCGTCACCTTGTTCAACTACCTGTAGTCAGTGCACAATCACATTGTTCCATCTTTCTTCTTCACAAAGATAATCGGTGCTCCTCAAGGAGACACACTCGGTCGAATGAAATCTTTCGCTGAAAGATCCTCAATGTGCTTCTTCAGCTTCGCCAACTCCGATGGCGACATCCGATATGGAGCTAATGAAATAGGCCCCAAACCAGGCAACAAGTCTAATGAGAACTCTATCTCCCGCTGTGGCGAAAACTCAGGAATCTCCTCTGGAAACACTTCGAGGAATTCCCTCTCCACAGGAATGCCAGTGATATCCTCCTGTGCTCCACTCACCAAACCTCCCAACATGACATAACCAAATGCCCCCGCTCTCAAGGCTCTCCTAGCATGCAGCAATGAAATATAAGGCGAGGAACTGGCTATGGAGTCACACGGAGACATCACCACGCGCTTGGCACAACAGTCGATCATCACACAATTTTTGGACAACCAATCCATGCCCAGAATGATTTCCAGATTAGCCATCGGCAATCCAATCAGATCTACCGAGTAGTCACGACCATCCCACTGAAACACGACATCACGATGTACAGTGGTAGAATCACACTTTTCTCCGGTGGCGGTGGTTACCCGCAACAGTGGAAAAAGCACAGACATGGGCAACTCACGCCCCACAGCAATCGGGGTTGCAATAAAGGAATGCGTAGCCCCGGAGTCAAACAATGCATCAACAAAAGATCCACCAATGGAAACAGTACCTCTGACAAGTTTCGGAGCTCGATCCGACTATTGGCGATCCAACGTATACACACGTCCAGTGGCAAGTGGCACTGCCGGTGCCGAAGTAGGTGGAAGGGGAACCATCTGAAGTGGAACTGCCTGAACTGCAGCAGCTCTCGCCGTCGACGACGAACAATCTCTAGAGTAGTAGCCCTCCTTGCCACAGGGAAAACAGATCAGCTGCCTCGTAGCACAATGTCTTGCATGCTCCTTTCCGCACCCCGAACACCTAGGAGTGGAAAGAGGCCTAGCAAAACCTTCCTGCTGCGAAGAAGTCCTCTTGAACTGACTAGGCGCCTGTCTAGCCGCAAACTGCTTCCCTTTGCCCTTTCCAGTAAGCTTCCTGTCTTTCCAGGAAGTGGAACTACTCGTTCCCTTCGTCTCAGCGATCTTGGCCCTCTTGGCCTTACTCCTAATACAGACATCCTCGATGTCCAGACACTGTTGCACCAGTGTCTCAAAATCTCTCGAAGCCGCTTCAGCAAGGGGAATAGCTATCTCCTCACTAAGTCCCCTACGAAAATTAGCAGCCAAAAAGGTCGGAGTAGGCATAGCCATGCGAAAGTGTACAAACTTCACCAGCTCAGTAAACTTTGCCAGGTACTCGTCAACAGACAACGAGCCTTGCACCAACCTGTCGAACTCCCCTTGTTTCCTCTCCTGCGCATCATAAGGGAAGTACCGACCCAGAAAGCAATCCTCGAAGAATGGCCATGTCATAACATGACCCTGCATCTCAAAAGCGTGAGAGGGGTTCATCCACCACTCATGGGCATCGCCCTCCAGCATATATGTGGCGAACATCAGCTTCTACGGATCAGTACACTGCATGACCCGAAAGATCTTATCCAGCGCCTGAAGCCATCTCGTCGCAGCAATTGGATCATAAGACCCATCGAAGGAAGGTGGCTTATGCTTGCAGAAAGCATTAAGCCGGCGGTCTAACACATCACGATCCTCAGCAGCCTCCACATAGAGTTCCATCACCCCAGTAAGGTGACCAGTGCCCTCAACATGGCTCTGGATCTCGTCCTGCAGACTAGGTGGAGGTGGTGGTGGAGGGAACTGACCAACAGCAGGACCAGCCCTCTTCTCCTCCAACATGACCCTCATCATAGCCATGTTCGCCAGGCGGTTCGCCTCCAATACATCCTCAGTGGCTTTCTTGTTTGCCTCTCTGACGGCGTCTAGCATAGCCTGGTTTGCCATTCTCATGGCCTCCTGGTCGGCTAGTCGAGCCGCCTGCATATCAGCAAATGCAGCCAGGACAGGATCAGGTTGATCCCCGCTAGTGTCTCGGTTCCTCCGAGGTAGCACCATGACTCTGCACAAGTTACACAAAGAATGAGTTGATCAGGCCCACGCAATGTGATCACATATGCACTATCATTGCAAAACCCAATAGAGAGAACACACAGACAAGACCCACAGCAAACATCCTAAGTTATTGCAATACATACAGGCTTTTCCCTAGAAAGTGCTCTGATACCATAAAATGTGACACCCCGTGTATACCCGATTTGTTAACATGTCATCGTATTAAGCCACGCTTAATTAAATGTGCGGAAAATCTTTTTCTTTTCAATTATGACGTCATTAAACTTAGCCAAGTTGATTACTTCATCATTTCATAAAAACATCGCTTGTATGTAAATTGCAAAAGACAGCTAACTGAAATACCTCAATAGATATATAAGTGAGTATCTAAGTCACGGATCTACAACACGTAGTCCAGACAACATCCTGATACATTAATACTCGCATCTAAAAACATAAAGTCAAGTCAATGTGGCATGAACAAACCCCATGCTCACCAAATAGACAACATAACCAACAGAGTCTCAACACAGTAATCCATAAAGCTAATGATATAAACGCTACAGACATAATCCAGCATCCAAGCATAGTCAGCATACATAAGCAGATAAACATCAATCAACTAAGCTCCGGCCTCCTGCCGCTAGAGGTCTCAACCCCTGGGTTACCTGAACCTAAAATAAGCGCCCCAAAAGTGGGGTGAGATCTCTAAACAGAAAACTCAGTAAGACAAGGGCTCCTCAAGGATCTTCCACCCCAAGCTCACTTACATTTGCAATATAAGTTCCAAAAACAGTTAAACAATATAAGTTCCAAAACAGTGTAATGCAGCAGATAATCATGTCATGTGTGTTATAACTAATCTATTGGCCAGAGAAATGCAGGAATACGTCTATTACCCACACTAGTGCAAGACGCCACTTGCACCACCCACAGTGTCACCGTCTTGTATGACGCCACATACTCAGGCTTACCGTCTAAGTGGAATAACACATACATATTATAAGCAATTGCACATAAAGCTCAACAACATTTTCAATTATCAAAACATGTAAACACATCATGCATATAAACCATCCCTCCATGGGGTATGGTGGAACCACACAATGGCTAAACCGAGGACACGAAAGCTTACTTGCAAGCTAACAATCCAAGCCAAGAGTCCAACCAAGCTCAAAGCCGAAACACAGCAGAACCACAATCTGTTTTGGACTAGCAATCATATCAATATTCAAACATACAAGCATATGACATAAAACAACGCATTTCCTTTACATTTCATGTCTTTAGGCTTTTCACAAAGCCACAAGCCCTTAATCACTTAGATTCTGACTTAGATTAATTATTACAGAAGTTCAAGTTAATCAATCTAGGGTCCTGTAACATCCCACAAAATTAGAAAATTTCATAACTTGCAATTAGGGGTGTGAAACATACTTGAAATTCGAATTAAATTTATGTTTAGGGTGGAATTAACTCAACTAGGAAAAATTCTTTTGTTGCTATTATAAGCGAGTATATTTGCATATTTTTAAAGATTTAAGACACTAGTTAAAAAGGGAAAGTACTACATTTAATTACCATATGGGTAGGAACCTTAATTATTAACTAGTGGGTATATGAAATTACATACATTAATATCTACATATAATTAATATGTATATATTTCATGTGATAAGTGAACCTTTAGTTATCTCTCACAAAAATCTGCATGCATGTAAATTGGATTGGTCAAGAAATGGCCACATGGCAAATCCTTATCTATCTTATCTCACCACCCCTTGCACCCAATAAGAAGAGAGAAATCTCTTTGCATGAAATTCTATTGGCCAAAGACAGCCTCATCACCTAGCGCCCAATGAGGGCAAATGTTATCTTACTTTTCTCTTGTACCTTTGGACCACGCCACTTATGCAAACATCAGACACTTAGGGGGCGTTTGGTACGGGATAATTTTTTTTTATCCAGGAAATAAGTATTACTGAAATATAGTGGGAAGGAGATTTTGTCTGGTAAATTACGAAAAGGTGTTTGGTTGGGACAAATTTTGCCAGGAAAATGTAGTTAATTTTATAAATGCTATGTTTGGTTAATTGTTAAATATTGATGAGAATGTTAAAGAAAATGTCAAAATTACCCTTTACCTTTGTTTTTGAAATCATAACATCTGAGACAACACATTTTGACCGTTTCAGATTTGGTAGTCACTGTTGTCCTACTCGGTCCACATTTTCTTCGTTCTTTGCAAACATTTGCTGTGGTCTGCCTTCTTCTTTGTTGAACTGGGCTCGCCGGAGATCTATCACACTTTGCCAAACGCGCAGGCCACTCGTGTCCCTTGGTCGTCCACACTGTGAGGTATACGCAGTGCATGGTGGTTGCTGACGAACGGCAACTACAGTAAACCCTTTCTTTTTACTGTTTTGCAGCAAACATTGTGAACTACTCCGCAATCCCATCTATCCGTAAAGATCCATACTTTACAAGTTGGTATTTATCGTGTTTTAATATATTCCATAGGTGATTATAATCCTTGAACGTTTTCGATTCACGTTACGGTATGAAAAGGTAGACTGGGTATGTAAATTTTTTTATGAGTAGTGATACCCGTATGTAGTTGTGCATTATAACTACATACGGGGTACGATTGAGTCTTAACTTGTTTGCATTTCTATGTCAGTCCACCTTTTCTCCCTTGCTTTCCCCTAAATTTTGCGTGAAATTGTGAGATTGTGGTTTATTTTTGTACTGTTTAAGCCTTATTTGGTTATGAAGCATTGTTGTGCTGCAATTTGTTTGTCTACTTGCAATTATGTACCAAAATTTGAATGTACATTACAGTGAGTCTGAATGTATATTTGACCGTGTGTTGTGAGATTTTGTAGTAACAATAAGCCAATCTACCTTGGTTATAGTGTTGTGGTTCACTTTGTGTCACAGGCAGAAATCGTTTGAAAGTCAGAATGGGTGGAGATGGCTGTCATAGTGTATTTTCTGGGCAATCCTCATGTGTATCCTCATCGAACTTGAAGATGTGCAATTGTGGACTGACGACTGTGGTTCGCAAGAGCTGGACAGCAAGGAACCCAGGAAGGCAGTTCTTCGGATGTCCTAATTTCAACACACGTCGAGGGACCTGTAATTTTTTTGAGTGGGTCGATCAACCGACATGTCGTAACTGCAAACAGAAGGACTATTTGTTGAAATTTTCTATGCTTTTGCATATGGTTTCTGTAATGGTGATTGGTATTGTAGTGTATGCCAACAAAAATGCTTGTTGAGTTGTAAATATAAGCTATGCTATGTTTTTTGCTTAATGCACCAAGTTGTACTTATGTAGAAGCCATGTACTTAGTGAGGACGGTTGCATGGATTTTGTGTTTGTTTATGATGTATTATGTATGTCTTTACGATGTAACATACTTGGTATTGTTATTAATGGAAGGATCGAAGACTGGAGGTTGTCATTCGTTTGGGGTGTTTTAGTTTTATGCGTATGGCATCAAAAACTGTAGGTGGCTTTGGTTATTCTTCGAGGGTTCTGAATGATGAGGCTCCTTACTTCGTCAAGTTATGGTCTTGTTTGTTTAGTAGTGACCAGAAAAAGGAACATGCTCTTTTTGGGAAATTTGAAAAAAAATACAATTCAGTGAGCCCTGTGCTCTCTGAAAGCCTTGTGAATTTGCTTGAGGTTTTCTGGAATCCTTGATATGTTTGTCTTTTATTAAGGTGTCTGAATTTGGAGTCTTCCATTTGGGGCTGACTAAATGGTTTCCTGTTTATTGTGTTTGCTAAAATTAAAATATTGTAGATATTTTTATAGTGTAGGGAATTTTGTGATTAGGAGCCTTTTTGAATGAGTACATATTGATAATTAACTGTGCTGAGTTTGATTTTTAAGCGTGTTCAGATATCCTTCATGGAATCACCTGTCAATGGAGTTGAGTCCTTACCTGAGGTTCAGAATGAACTTCAACCAGCAAGCAACAAAATTGTGCTTACCTGGAGCATGGAGTATTGCCAACAAAATTGTGCAGCAAGCAACCATTTCATGATTCGAAGGATTACTTTTTGTCCAAGTCCTCAGAATAGTTTCTATTCAGCCACTGTCTAGTCAGAAGCCAAAGAAAGTTTCAATAATACTGAAGTCAATATAAGTGTGCTACTGTTGATAAGTCATGTGAAAGTGGAGAAGTTAGAAATTCGTGTGATTTTAATGAGTGGGGGAAGACCACCATCTGTAACAGATTGTACCGGAAGTGATGTTAGTGATGAGAGCAACACCAGTAGTTTGAGCATAGCTATGTATAAACCCCATAAGGCAAATGATATCAGATGGGAAGCAATTGAAGCGATCCGAGCTCCTGATGGAATGTTGGAAATGAGGCATTTCAGGTTGTTGAAGAAATTGGGATGTGGAGATGGTACCATCTCTGTCTTTCTGGTGTAACCAACTTTCTGATATTTGGGTTGGGAAGAGATATTCAGCTTTGGCAAATCAGCTGGAATTCCAAGACTGGAGCAATTTGATTCAGTGAGGAATAAATAGGTCATTATTGTGCAACAGGCTATTTTTAATTTTGTGGTTTTTTATGCTGTAATCAGTCACCACTTTTTTTTTCGAACAACAAATATATGGCATTGGTGATTTTGCTGAGTTTTAGGCTTACATCACGTACTGATGTTGTGCACTTCTGTAAAAGATTTTTATGCTCCTACTTTTGGGATGTAACTTGTTATGATATTGCCCTCATATAGTTTCCTAAATTGTAATTATCATCAGTTGTTATACAATAATTCAATCTGTGTATGATCTCGTTAGCACCAGTAGTTGGTTATAATGGAAAACTGAAAGTTAGTGTGCCAGCAGGTGAATATAGATGATCCTCTTCTTTTGGACCCCATTGAACAAAAGGTTCAGCATTACTTATCCCATATCCACTTGTCCATGTTACAGTCATCTGTTTTGAGTTGAAAATGGTACTGTTTTGATTTGACAAAATGAAAGAATAACTTAAAGAACAAATGTAAATGGAACACAAATAAAATAAAAAATTATGTCAAAAATATAATAGAGACAATGCTGAATGCTTTCTTTCTTCGTGACAGTGTGTGTGTATTTGGTTTAGGGTTTTATGCCTCTGCATTTAAATCTGGTTCACCTCATGGACCGATACCAAAACCAAGAAACATCAGTGTTAATTATAACTCACCAAATAGATATGACATAGAATAGAAAGCAATTGAAATCATCACACTCAACAGAATAAAATATATCACATAAATAACATTGTTCTTACTTCATATATATAACCTGACAACCTGATTTACAGAAGCTTTAGTTGCTATACATGAAATGGGACAAAATAACCCAATTCCAGAAACCATGTACCCTGCCTAAATGCCTCACTGAAATAAGTACTGTAGGACATATACATCTGTACAAAACAATGTATACAATATAAAACCAAATCACCATGTCCTCAGCAATCTTTCACATGATGAACCTTTGCTTATCCTTCACAAACATGAATCTTGCAGCACCTCCCTAGGTACGTAAGCTTGAGCTGCCAGCATAGTTAACACCCTTTCTGCTTTACACAAATCACAAACCATGAAATTGTTATCAACATTTATAAATGACTGTCAAATAGACATCACACATGCCCCACCAGTTAATAAAAAATCTCATACCTGCTAAACCATATATAAACACCATTGAATCATACAGCTGTTTCGTTAACATTGCAAGGTTAATCTCAAAAAACCCATTTCATGAAAGCATCTGTCTTCTAAACATCAGTCTTTAAAATGGTTATACTGTAGCTGACTTATAAAACATATGACAGCAGCCTAGATGTCTCATGACACAGACATAGATACTATATGACATCAAAACTAGTGAACACTACCCATATAACCAGGGGTTATCAAAAAAGTGAAGTACTGACAGTCTCACCCCTTACTCAATAAGGATGCCACCACAAACTGTTTTTCTTCATCACCTCCTTCCAAAAAAATTTCCAATATAGTGGGATCCTTATGCATTATCATGGCAAGGTTAACCCTCTGTTCAACTGTCAAGATTTCAAATTTCTTTAATTCTTGGACAACAGAAGTTTTTTTGCTTGAACCCTCACCTTGGTGTTCAAAGCATGTAATCAACCTGTCAATTTTGTCATTTGTGGTTTTATAATCATTACCAAGATCCTTTACTGCAACAGATACCTCACTAGCCAAAGCTTCCTCATTCCTTCCTCTCTTCTTACCCTTTTTTGCAACAGAAATTGACACAGGAGAAGTTTGTGTGGGTTCTTCAGTTGCAGTGTCAGGGAGTGGAGGTTCCCAATTCGGTGAGATTGTGTTGTCTTCAAATAGATCATAAATTTCTTCCACGGCAGTCCCACTTTCAGCCATACCAATTGCTTCATTGTCCATATTGTGGACTGCATCCTCTGGACCCTCGGCATGCTCTCCATTTGCCATGTCCTTTCCAAAAATCGGTCCCAATGCGTTGTAGTATGGAAATGGTTTTTTGTAGAGACCCTTGGCATTAGGG